>NW_015389408.1:45708-70533 GCF_001527695.2 Protobothrops mucrosquamatus
TGTCTTTAGGGCGCGGCGGAAGGAGGGGAGATCCGGGATCACCCGGATCTCTGGGGGTAGTTCGTTCCAGAGGGTGGGGGCTCCCACCGAGAAGGCCCTCCCCCTGGGGGTCGCCAGCCGGCACTGTCTGGCTGACGGCACCCTGAGGAGACCCACTCTGTGGGAGCGTACCGGCCGATGGGAGGTAACCTGCGGCAGGTTACCTGTGGAACCATCTTTGCCCCATTATATAATAATAATAATAACAACAACAACAACAATAACAAAACAATAATAACAATAATAAATAAATAAATAAATAAAAATAAATAAAAGTTGGAAGGGACATTGGAGATCATGTAGTCCAACCCCCTGCTCAGGCAGGAAATCCTATACCATTTCGGACAAAGGGCTGTCCAGTCTCTTCTTAAAAACTTCCAGTGTTGGAGCATTCACCGCTTCTGGAAGCAGATCGTTCCACTGATTAATTGTTCTAACTGTCAGGAAATTTAGAACAATTAATCAATGGAACAACCTGCCTCCAGAAGCTGTGAATGTTCCAACACTAGAAGTTTTTATCAATCATCTCACCCGGTCAGGCAGGGAAAGTATGTAGCAGACCTTGTCAGTTAAAGAACTCTGACTGGTGGAGTCTAGGAAGAGAACCTTTTCTGCTGTTGCCCTTGCCCTGTGGCATATTATTCTCCCAGAGGTGAGGCAGGTCCCCACTCTCCTGACCCTTCCAAAAAGGAATTAAAACATGGCTCTATGGCCACGCGTGGGGAGCCCAGAGGAGCACCCAACCACGGGGCTGGTTAGTCTTTTGAAAGCCCTCTCTTTGCCTTTTCACTAGTTTAATAGTTTTTAATCACTCGTGTGTATGTGTGTGCGTGTGTGTGTATGTGTGTGTATTTCAGAAATGTGAAAAATAAATAAATAAAATAAAAAACACTGGCCATGTGAAATACAAAATTATTCAGGGGCCAGACCGATCTATAAGGGGCCAGAGAAGGATTTTACAGTAGTTCTTTTGGTCATTACCACATACCACTTTGAATAAAAAAGTAATACTTCATGCTCATATAACAAGCTTTATTAGTACTCTGGCTAAAAAGGACAAATTGTAATGCTCTTCTGAAGGGAAGTACATTCCATGGTGTGGAAGTAACCAGCTGCCAATATAAAAAGTCTAAAATCAGACATTCAGCTTTGACACAGAATTTTCTAAATGGCTATATGAAGTCACTTTATACCCTGAGAGGCCAGAGTGGCATATTATTTTAATTGCTCTTTAGTTGTTTCCCAAATTTGTTGCATGGGAACACTTTAATAAGAGATGCACACGGCAGAAGGAGCTCAACCAGAAGGCAACTGCCTTTGCAGCATATGCTAAAACAAAGTTATGAATACACACAGACTCAGAAATTAGCAACTTTTTCTAACATAAAGTAAGCAGACTGAAAAAGCTGCAGAAATAATTCTGTTCAGAAATCAAATCATGATTTCCAAGACCTCAGCAGTGGACTGAATTTAATCCCAATGGTTGTAAAATAAATGCAACTGTATATCAAAAATGCCCAGTTAATGCATACCCAATCTTTTTAATGAATTGCATCTCACAATCAACCATACCAGGTTTCCTACAGATTACACAATTTACACAAGTAGCAGATACAAATACTAATGGTTGCATGTATAGACTGCGAGAAAGTTCACACATTAAGACTTGCTTAATCTGTTATTGAATAGATACTATCTGGCTGAGTTCACAACTTGCCATAGCAAACCACAGTAGAATTTACTCCACTTTTGTGTACCCAGTTAAATCTTGCAGGTTTGTCAACACTGAATAATATGGCTGGGTTTAGACAATGCATTTAATTTGGTGTTAGACCAACAATTTCTTTAACCTCCTTAGCTCGAAGGTTAATCTTATGAGGTTTTCTGTGGTATAGCATGTTGCAGAAAACCGTTGTGAAAGTTTGCAAGGGACACTGAGAAAAAAATGGGAAGAACAATCAACAAAAAGAATAGTTTATTAGTAGCTAATCTCATATTAGCTAAATATGAGCAAAAATTTAATAGCTAAATGGCAGCTTAATCTGGGATACAAGAAGCTCAAGAAAAGATTCAAAACTTAATGAGCACACTAACAAGAAAAGTCTGGAGATTCCTGAAATTTTGGAAAGGAGAACCCTTACCCTAATTTCTGTGTTAAAACTCCCAATGGATATCTATGGGATTCTTGCTTCCTTCACTATGCTCTGTGGGATGGGGACAGGTGCCCCACCTGTTTGAGAAAAGTTTGATTCAGTCCCTTGTACAAACCAAATACAATTCGGTCACCTGCTTCAGTGAGCTGCAATGGGTTCCTAGAATGGGTCTGTCAGGACTCACTAGTTTCAACAGAAGAGAATATCTATAGTTCAGGGTTGAACTGTGGAGATCTTAATGGCATCTGAACTGGACTATTGGCTTAGAGCAGTGTTTCTCAACCTTGACACTTTTAAGGCATGTGGACTTCAACTCCCAGAATTCCACAGCCAGCAATGCTGGCTGTGGAATTCTGGGAGTTGAAGTCCACATGCCTTAAAATTGTCAAGGTTGAGAAACACTGGCTTAGAGACATTTCATTACCCAGCCAGGTCATTTCATCAAACCAAATCCAAGAACGCCAGAGAATTCATGGAAGCTTGGCATTCAAACAGATCAGTCATCAGTAAGGAGATGCAACATTTACACACCCTTCAAAAGCACAGCGATCACGCATCCTTTATTATACACGACAGCCTCTTGTGTTTCATTTTGGTCTTTGAACTTTTACTTGGTACCACTTGAGTGCGAGGTCGGAATTAAGCACACCCTAGTTGGCAGTGCAACGTCTGCAAGCACACCACCCAGCTCAGGGAGCACCAAGGACTTCACACCCACTAGCCTCCCATCATCCCCAGCCAACCTGTCCAGAAGATCCCATGGACCGCTGCTCATCCCGTCCCAAAGACTCCCAGGCTGAGTTGGCAGTAAAAGAAGGGAGAGTCCAGGCAAAACTCAGTCCAGGCTTCCCCACAAGGAGGCAGATCCCCCACTCCGGCTCAAAGCAACCCCCCTCCCCGACCCTTCATCTCCAGCCCAGCCAGCCACCTGCTCCCTTCGCCGCTCATCTTCCTCCCCCTTCCTCTTCTTTTACCTGCAACAAGGGAAGGCAAACTACGCCTGAACTTCTACTCGTCCCCTAGCAGCCCAAGACGGCGCCAGCCCCGCTTCCCGCCTCCTGATCCAGCCAGCCGCGGTCAAGAGGGCGGCAGAGCCCCGGAGGTTGCACTTGCCGCCTTCCGCCTCTCCAAGCCCATTCCCATTTCCCCGGGGCTGCTCGCCAGGTCCACAGAGCCAGAGGTTGGCCTAGGCATCTGGGAGTTGTAGTCTCCTCCTCTGCGCACTCGCGCCACTCGGAGATGAGGTCTGAAGTTTCGGGAAACTACCCGTCCCAGAATGCAATGGAAAGCAACGGACGACTTTTCCATTTTCCATTTGGGTGTCCTACTCATTTGCCTGAACTGTTATCCTTTTGTAAGGAGGGAAATCTCTCTCACTGTACGGTGAAGTGTGATTTAAAAAAAAGTCACGGAAGCCTGATAGGAAAGGAACGAGAGTGAGGAACTTTTCTGTATTGATTGCGGGGAAATTAATTCGAATGCTTCTATCGGGCGTAGGGATCGGCAGCTAACTATTTGTAAGGTTCTCCTATCCGTGTACATTGTTGATTGGAGAAAAGAAGAAGAGGAGGGGCTTAGTCGAGATGAGTGAAGGGAGAGTAGGCGTGGCAAAGATGTGGAAGGCTGGTGGGTGGGGGAGGTAAGAAGTGTTTGCAGAGAAAATACTGTGTAGACCAGTGTTTCTCAACCTTGACAATTTTAAGGCATGTGGACTTCAACTCCCAGAATTCCACAGTCAGCAATGCTGGCTGTGGAATTCTGGGAGTTGAAGTCCACATGCCTTAAAATTGTCAAGGTTGAGAAACACTGGTGTAGACTGAGTAGTGAGTTGAACTTTCAAACCTAGGATGATTTGTTGTGAAAAAGCTGGCCTTTGTCTTAATAAGTTATATGAACGTGCATTTTACATTATTTCATCATTTGATTTTATATGATTTAGCATTTTATCGCTTAGCATTTATTGAGAACTCGAAGTGCCTTTAAGCATAACTCAGAAATTTTTGATTTAGACTTCCTTTTAATTCCTCTATTCACTCCATGATTGTGTTTCCTTGTGTACTTCACTTGGGCAGTGAGCTTATTCATTTTCTGCTATTGCAGAAGAATCATAATTGGATGGATTTTGTTGAAGATCATTACAAGTGATGCACCCACAAAAAAGTTGTAGCCATGTCTAACAGTGATTTTCGGTGACTCTGAGCCAGTAGCACTTTCTCAGGCAACCCACCTCACAGAGTTGTTGTGGGAAAATAGGAGTATTGGTATTGTGGGAAGTCAGCCCCTCCAGAGAAGGAAATATTAAAAGGGCAGCAAAATATATTTCCTCCAATGATCTTAAAGAGGCAGTAAAGCCCAGTTTTCTTAATAGCCCCAGGTCTCCCTTCCCCAAGCAGAAACCAGCTCTATAGAGATGCAGATGTAAATCCAAGGAGCTAGGAGATTAAGAAGACAAAGACCTAAAATCTACATACCCCATCCAAACTCTAAAAGTCATCAGCCCTAGCCCCAGGGAAGCAGGATATGACCTTTGGGACATAATAGGATTAACCTATCACCATCAGAATATCAGAAAAGCACACTCAGACTCAGGTCAAAGTTCATGCCACAGGAACAGGAAGCAACTGCAAACAAAAGGCTCCAGAGGGTATAAAAACTCACTCCCCACATGTGCTCAGCCCTTTTCTCTCCTCTTTCCTGCCAGAACCATCTTTCTGCCTGGCTCTTCAATAAACTGCAACCTTCTTTCTAAAGCAGTCGCCATGTTGTTCATCCCCGGCTTGGACTGAACCAGGATGAAGACATTATGTTCTCTGCTTTGAGATATATATATATACATAAAGGTGGGATAAAAATACGATTACAATAAAGTGAGAATATAACTGGAGGTTTGATTCGCATGAATTATTTTGTGTCATTTGCTTTAAATGTTTTGGGTTTTTGTAGATGGATATCTTATCTTACTCTGTTGCCTGATTACTTTCCAAAAATGAGAGGTTTCCAAAGAAAGGGCACATTGTATTTAAAAACACACAGATATAATGCCAAGGGAATGTTTTGTATGCCTTAAGGCAACCAGTTTAAATTTTCAGGAAGGGAAACTATTAAATCAGCTGCAGCCAAACCGATAAATAGTGACAAGGCACTAACTATTGTGGACTTTGATGCAAAGGCTATTGGAATGCTGACATTTAAGAGGTGAAATTCTAAAGGATTTTCATCTTCATTGCATTGTTGTTGTTAGTTGCGAAGTCGTGTCTGACCCATCGCGACCCCATGGACAACGTTCCTCCAGGCCGTCCTGTCCTCTACCATCTTCTGGAGTCCATTTAAGCTCACGCCTACTGCTTCAATGACTCCATCCAGCCACCTTATTCTCTGCCGTCCCCTTCTTCTATTGCCCTCAATCTTTCCCAGCATTAGGCTCTTCTCCAGTGAGCCCTTCCTTCTCATTAGGTGGCCAAAGTATTTGAGTTTCAACTTCAGGATCTGGCTTTCTAAAGAGCAGTCAGGGTTGATCTCCTCTAGGACTGATCTGTTTGATCGCCTTGCAGTCCAAGGGACTTGCATTGCATAATACAGCATAAATAACTGCATACAGGAGTTGGACACCTGTGTCCTGGAACACCTGCTACTCCCTAACCATTTTTAAACCTCTGGAGACTTTTACATATGTATTTATCTGTGTTGCAGAGATATGAGAATCTAAAATCGGCAGACAAAAGGATTTCTTCCCATTTTGAGATAGAAAGTAAACAAAAACTATAATTTTAAAAAAATTCCAAAAAAAAGATCTAGAACATTACTGCCCTTCCAAAGAACAATCATGATTGATCTCCTTTAGAATAAACTGATTTGATCTCCTCGCAGTCCAAGAAACACTCAAGAGTCTCCTCCAGCATCACAGTTCGAAAGCATCAAGTCTTCAGCACTCAGCCTTCCTTATGGTCCAACTCTCACAGCCACACATTACTATTGGTAACTGTTGATGGTTGATCCTAAACGGCAGAAGCTATTTACCACTTCAATATCTTCATTATCAGTTTTAGGGCTGGTTGTTGTACCGGCTGTGTTATTAGCTTAGTCTCATTCGTATTGAATATTAAACCCATTTTGCCACTGTATTTCTTGAATTTTATTACTAGAACTTGCAGATTCTTTGTTTTTTCGGCTATCAAGTTAGTGTTGTTGATGTTTGTTCAATTTTAAAACCATCTTAAGGTCATCACCACAGCTTCTGAAGGCAAGCCATTCCAATGATTGATTGTTCTAACTGTCAGAAAATTTCTCATTATTTCTAGGTTGCTTTTCTCCTTGATTAGTTTCCATCCATTGCTTCTTGTCCTGCCTTCAGGCGCTTTGGAGAATAACTTGACTCCCTCTTCTTTGTGGCAACCCCTGAGATATTGGAACACTGCTATCATGTCACCCATAGTCCTTCTTTTCATTAAACTAGACACACCCAATTCCCGTAACTGTTCTTCATATGTTTTAGCCTACATTTTAGCAGCGGTGGGATTCAAATATGTGAACAACCGGTTCTTTGTGTGGATGCCGCTTCTGGAAGTCCATTCTGGGCCTGGGCAACAAAAAATTGGCTACTGGTTCTGCCGAACTGGTGCAAACTGGCTGAATCCCACCACTGCATTTTAGCCAACCATTCTTCCTATGTTTTGATCTACACAAGCCACTGGAGGGTAGAGGAGAGTTCGGTGGATAAATGTAAACATGCAGCAACTGAAGTTCTAATTCCACTGTGGTCTTCATAGATCTGGACAGTTATTGCTGCCCATCTATCAGTAAGTAATGTTTATCTCCAGGCTATTTGCCTTCCCAAACACTGCTCGGTTTTGAACAGCCAGCAACTGCTTAGCGAAAAAAAGAAAAGAAAAAGGTTAACAGACAAGCTATACAAACACTACTTATTACATTTTGTAGCTGAGGTGAAGAGAGAAAGAGAAGAAGAAAAAAAGTGCCCATGATTACAGAGAGAACATTGATTGTAGAGAGCATTTTCATTTCTATCCCATTGTGCTGCCTTGGTAACTGCTGATAGAGGTGTATAAATCAAAGGCTAAAGGGACGATGGGAGCTCTTCTTTGCCTTGGTAAATTAAGATGGCCACATTTCTCCAGTTTCAGACAGTTCTTATGTCCTTCAAGCAGGATAAAAGTGTGTGTATGTGTGTATGTATGTGTGTGTGTTTTATTCATTATTTATTAAACTTAGAACACAATAGGGTTGGAAGGGACCTTGGAGATCTTCTAGTCCAGTGGTGACGAACCTATGGCACGCATGCCAGAGGCAGCACTCAGAGCCCTCTCTGTGGGCACGCGCACCATCCCCCAGAGATGGCAATCGTCCCTTTTCAACCAGCCGCCCGCTAATTCGCCGAGGTCCCACATGGCCAGATGCATCCCAGCACTCATGCACTCACTGGCCTCTGTGTGCAGCGACTGATGGTGTAAGGCAGCAGCCGCCCTGGCCCCTGCCTCACCTTGCCCTGCCTCACCTCCGCCCTGCCTTGCCTTGCCTCACCCAGCAGGACGAGCCTCCTGCCCATCGCCCCACATGCCAGAAACCCCCTGGATCTCCCCCAACCCTGCCCGGCCCCTACAGGCGTCCCTCTCTACGAGCAACACAGAGGTGATCACGCCTACCTTGGCCACACCCACCCAATCTATCATGACCACCACAGCCACGCCCACCCACTGGGCCACGCCCACCTGGCACTCGGCGATAAATAAGTGGGTTTTGGGTTGCAGTTTGGGCACTCAGTCTCTAAAAGGTTTGCCATCACTGTTCTAGTCCAACCTGCTACTTATGGCAGGAGATCCTATACTTTCCAGACAAATGGCAGTCCAGTCTCTTCTTACACCCTTCCTTTCTCAATCCAACACTTAAGATGATTTAATGCAGTTATTCCATATAATAATCCATTATATGCAGCTTTTATTATTGTTTTATTTAATTTTATTTAATTCCTAGGACACAGGGACACTAAAACTGAGCTAAAAATGAGCATGCAGAATGAGCCATCAGGTCAGGAAAACAAGAGGTAGAAATCTGGTCCCCATCAGCTTTTTTCCTGGGTTAAATGTCTATGGAGATTCTCAATCATTCAGGTTGTCCCAAAGGTGCTTTTCCAAAAGGCAACTGGACTTTCTTGGGGTTTTTTTTCCTTGAAAACATTTCACTTCTCATCTGATGGGCTGTCTGTCAAAACAAAGCAAGATTACGGCATACACTTGAAAGGAGACCGGGAAGCCTGTAATTGGGGAGTTTGTCTGGCAAGAACAAAGAATGCTTATTCACAGGGAATATGCATGTGTAAAGCTTGTAACAATTCTGTGTGGTCAAAAAGCTGATAAAAGTAACAAAAAGACTTAGGCATCTTGCAAGCTCAGCTAGAAGCTAGGAATAGGGATGGCCTGGAGCAAATAGTATGTGTATTAGATAACTCCTGAAGCATTCATTATTAGCCAAGGCTTAGGAATAGGGAATGCTAGAGACCAATAGAATAATTGTTAGATTATTATTGAAATGTTTATTAGATGATATTTCTTTTATATCCCACCTTATCCCGCCTTCTTCTTCAGAGAAAATGTATAAAACTTTATTAATTCTGTGGTTCGAGGTTTCTTGGCATTTTGGCCAGGATCCCTTTTCTTGGAGCACTTCAATAAAAGACAAACAAAACCTGCACTTCGTGTCTGTTGTTCTTCATCGGCCTCAGCACCAGGCTCAGACCTGCATTGGGGACAACACATCCAAGAAGCTTCTTTGTTCTAAACTGAATGTTGGGAAATGGAAGGATTTGTATTCTTTGCAGTCATCTGGTTGATAGCACTCAGAGTCATTGAGGCCACTTGGGCGTTTATCTGTATCCTCAGGGTCACCTGAATCAATGCAAACAGGTGTGGAACCTTTGGGGACTGCTTTCTCCCTGGTTAGCTACTTGAAGAAATTGCTTCATTTTCCCTAAATGGTATGGCTCAAACTCAGTTCCTGCCAAATGAGACATAGTGAACATAAATGAAAGGATGACAATGATCATCTCTGCAGCAGGTTGGGAATGATGCTATGGGTGTTTGGGGGCAGGGCATGGGAACAAGAGGAAAACAACACTGTGATGTCATGGGGGAAGACCTGCCCCCTTTATATTCATGATGTTGCGTGCATCATATAAGCGATGGAGCATGCATCACAATGTTGCAATGCTCATTTTGTCATTTTGACCAAAGTCTACAATTCTGCAGATACCTCCATGTGGAAATTTTTATTAATCCAGAGGAAAATGGCTCCTTCAAAAATACTGTTTCCCTTGGGAAGAAATCTTGTTGATACCAGTTGGAGCTTCTTTATTATTTAAAATGGGCATATGAAATAGGTAGGAAGTGTGTTTTAAGGTCAAAGACTGATTGGTTCAGAAAGTAGAATTTTAATGTATACATCTATTTAATTCTTTCAGATAGCTAATACTTTCTAATATTTTCTAGTACTTTCCCTTCCATATTTTGGGGAACACACATCATGTTAATTGTACAATATTGTCCACAAACTAATGCTGCCATGTAGAGTTTCAAAACATGATCTTAGCCAAAAGGTGGAGAAATGAATTTTCAGAGCTTCTTACTATCCCTAGAAAAAAATCATTTACATTTTTGTTCCTTTCACTCCAGAGATAAATGAAGCTCCTGTTTCAATGTGTTTATCCCACATTTATGAGTGCTTGTTTTCCCAGTGATGAGTCTGTCTGTCACTACCTGCCCTCAGGTCTTATCTAACATACTTCCTTCAGCCCACTTAGCAGCCCTGAAATGTAATTTTGTTGGCATGTTGCAGTCACAGGAATGGTCACGACAGAACATTTCAGGATTTGCTTGGCTCATGCACTTTGCAGGACTTACTAAAAAGTTGCTTCTACTATTTTTTTTTTTTTTCTATTACTACTGATCCGGCATCATGATGAACAGAAAGGTTTGGAGTTTCCCAGGCATTTGACAATAATTTCAGGAGAGATAGGCAGTTTTACAAATTTGATATATAGGCCCACAGAAGAGCATGCAGCCATAAGGCTGATTAGCACCCTAAAGCCCCTCCCCTGTCTTTTTAATTTTAATTTTAATTGTTTTATTCTTTTTTCTATTATCATATTTATATGTAGCTTTTATGTTTTACGTCTACTTGTACACAACCCAGAATTGCTCTGTGTGGGAGATGGGCAGTTCCTAAATCTATATAAATAAAAATGTAAATGTTCGCTTGTTCAAAATCTTAAATCTCTGAAAGTTCTTCACCGATTGCTTTGAAATTTTGACACAACATTGCATTCGAATACGCGTGTGTTTTTATATACCTACTATTATAGATGTCACACCTGTGACAGGTAAAAACATGCTTTTTAAAAAAACCAGCACCATCTGTTGGACGTAAAAGCAACACACACTAGCATTGTGAAATTAAACATATTACAAACGTGCGCTTTCTCTTTTCTTTCTTTTCCATTTAACCAGACTGAGCCACAGCAATGCGTGGCCGGGTACAGCTAGTATGATATATAAACATACAAAGAAACACACCTACATTTTTTTTAAAAAAATCTGCCTTTTGTCGCAACTATCCCATAGCAAATTACTGATAGGCAAGCTTGCAAACAGCATGGTGGCTGGAGAATTCTGGGACCTGGAGTCCACATACTTTACAGTTCCAAGGTTGAGAAACACCACTCTAGAGAATTTGGCATTTGGAAATCATGTCTCATTAAATGGCCACCACTGATAGGTAGACTTGGTTATTTAGAAAGTGGTAGCCTGGCTCACTGTTAGATTACGTTCTAGAAAAAGGTGTCAGAAAGAAATCATATGGGACAGTGCAACTGACATAAATACCAGTCAGTTGCCAAGCATCTGAATATTGCTCATGTGACAATGGGGATGCTGCAATAATCGTAACTGTGAAAAAGGGTCATAAGTCACTTTTTCCAGTGCCATTGTAGCTTCGTTGTAAGCCAGGGACTACCTGTAGCTCAGTTTCTAATTCCAACAATTCTCCCCAACCATATTAGGGATGTGGGATATATATTGGTACTTTGCAGCTTTCACCGAGTTTGCAAAAATATCTCAAAACAAGTCTGAGAAAAAAAAGACTTTTCTAAGATGGAAAATGCCCTCTGGAAATTGTTGGGTAAGATAGCCTTATTTGTATACAAACAAGGATAGCCGTAATTTCTCAAAAGACCAGTGGGATATATGCAGAAGTCCAACAATGCATGAAGGGAAACTCTGTCTTCCCATTATGGAAGTATTGCCTTCTCAAATTGCTCCTCTGCATTTTAACGTGGAGGAAAGCAAAAGAAAAGTTATATTTTTTCTTTGACCTCAAATACTAATATGGCCTGCCTGGATTACAAGTAATTTAGCAGAATTCTGAGCACAAATCTGCAGCTAATATGTTAAGAGCATCTTTATCAGCTGAACAATACCAGAGTCAGTAAATACAAAATAAGCAGGCTGGGCGATATAATCTTGGTAAACTCGGTGAAAGCTTCTGTAAAATTACATCAAGGAAACACATTTATGGATACAAAATTCAAGTTTAATCAAGTGTGTGATAACTCAGAATCTTTTATATGAGGAAAATAGCATCAAAAGAACACTAAGAAACCAGGTGATTCACAACTATTTTACTGACTGGTCCTTTATAAACTCCTCTTAGATGGCAAACACATTTCTCTGGGAATTGACTGCCCTAGACTAAAGCAGGATTTATATCTCAACAAAGTGGCAAATTGTTAAGTCGGCTTGGGTGTGGAGTTGTCCTGTTGAATGTTGTGAAAACCACAATCTTAGGGTATTGTTAATGACTAATAAATTGGTGTTTTCACAGATTATTTCGTGAGTTGCATGGAGTGTCATTCAGAGAAAGAATACTATTTATACCCACAGCTGTTGGGCACGAAACAGGGAAAAAGGAGAATTGAAATTAGAATTACATATTGGTAGTCATTATGGCAAATGGCGATAATGCTGCTGCTGATGGTTGGGTTTACACACATGAATGATTCAGTCTCTAGCTCATTCATGACTTTTCCCTTTTTGATCTGGCAGCATGCCATCAGGCTGACCAGGTCAAGGGTTATCATTTTGGGGAATACAGGTTTCCCCTTTACAGGTAGTCCTCAACATACGACCGCATGATCCTAGGAGTGTAACCGTCATAAATGTCATGCCAATCGCCAAGCATCTGAATTTTGTTCACATGAACTTGGGGATGCTGCATTGGTCGTAAGTGTGAAAAATGGTCACAAGTCACTTTTTTCAAGGCTGTTGTAACATCAAATGGTCACTTAGGTTGTAAGTTGAGGACTACCTGTAATTGGTTAAACACGTTGTGTGAATTTAGCCAGTGTTAGCAAAACAATAATTAAATATGACATGAACTTTCTTGCACTAGTGAATCAATTCTCATACATGTAGCCCCAGGTCAAATAAAAGCTGGGTTTCTACAATACAGCAAGCCAACACCAGACAGATTGCAGTATGGCTTCATATCATATGATGTGTGACTCCTATATTGTGACCCAAAATTTTGGTTTCTGGTTGAGAAAGAGGTTACCCATTAAGGGAAGATTGTTTAACAGTTGTGTGCTCACACAACCTGCCTTTGTTGATGTGATTGAAAAATAGAAGTACGGAGTTTGATTGGCATATAAAGTTTGCTAGAACAGATTCTTGTTCTTTTGTATCTTTTGGTGCTTCTCTTCCTCTTTTCTTAAGGGAACTAAGACAGCTAACCTTTTAATAGTAATCTGAAATTCAAATAGAGTTAAATCCACTCCTCGCACATCCCAATATTTGTGAAATATTTTTTTTTTGAACAAACCATCTTTTAAAATGCCCCATTATTGGTCTGGAATCTAAGTGTGCGTATTTGAGTGCTCAGAGGGAAATAATATTAACAGAATGAAAAGGTCAGAAAATTATAAGAAATACCTTTTTCAAAACTAAATATGCCTGGCAAATCAGATTCCCAGCTGACATCATGCCAGTAGTTTTAAAACTGGCAACGTGGGGCCTCTGGAGAAGTTGAACTCTATGTGAGTAAATGTCCTTCAAAAAAAACTAATGGTATACATATCTCTATGGATCAGGATATAGATTATCATTTTGCCTTTCCAAGTAGGCTCAAAACAGATAAGAAAAGCAGATTCTGTATCTTTCACAACACAAGAAAGTTGACCATAAAGTAACAAGGTTACTAGATTCAGAGCATCATCATTAATATTCTAGCCATTGTCTATCCATTGCAGGATGAAGGCCTCTTCCACATGTTTCCAACCAATAGGATCTTGAGCTTTCTTTTTGCTAAACGTGATGGAGCGACGACATCAGCAAGTATTGTGGGCCCAATTGGCAAAAGATTCAGACAATATGCCAAATCAGTGAAAGACCTAGCATGCTAAACTTGTTTATACTGAATATAGGTTAGTAATTTGCCTGGGTGGGTGGTTTGATATGCTTCATAAATACAGTCCAATTAGTTTACAGTCCAGTGTATTATGCAAACTCACTGTCATAGTTCCGATAGATGAAACCATTTAAAAGAACTTCCAAGGCAAGGATTTCTTCCTTAAAGAACATTTTATTTAGGAAACAAGATATCGGCACATACAAAGGTGAACCCAAGACTAAAATCCCCTCCCTCAGGCTACAAAGTAACAAGTTGCAATTCCCATCCCAAATTGCTGTCATAAATCACATTCACCAAGGTGGGCTCTCCTCCCAGCTTTTCAGCCCGCCAAAACTCTTATCAGGACTGACTTTGATTCTCACACAGAAGTATTGTTATGGCTAACTGAGACACTTAACATCCCCCCTCCCCCATCTAAAATCTCTAAACTAAAATGTGGCAACGAAGACAAAATGAAAAATGGCTTCAGTTCAGTTTGTCACAGCATTGATATTTACAATGTTGATTAATTCATAACCAGATTAATTATATTTTGTGCTTCAATATGTCAGAAAGGAAAATAGATTATTATGTTTTTTTTAAAAAAAACCTGATAGCCTTTACAGGATCTTGTGGGAATGTCTTCTGATTTCTACCTTTCAATAGTCTTCATTTTCTTTCTCATCTAGCTCTGTTTCTTTTGACCTACACCTCCAATGAATCAAATCACAGAAATTCCAGCAAAGACATTTGCTAAGAATGTAAGAAGAATCCTTCTGGATCATACTAATCTAACCAATAGGTGATCAACAGGTCATCCCATTCAGAAGGCAATCTTTGGCATTTGAACTGAGAAATAGGTTCCATCGTCCTCAGATTCTACACATAAAACATAGAATAATAGAGTTGAAAGGGACCTTGGAGTTCTTCTAGTCCAACCCCCTGCTCCAACAGGAGACCCTATACCATTTCAGACAAATGATTGTCCAGTCTCTTTTTGAAAGCCTCCAGTGATGAAGCATCCACAACTCCTGAAGGCAAGCTATTTCATTGGTTGATTGCTGTCGCTGTTAGGAAATTTCTTCTCAGTTCTAGCTTGCTTCTCTCCTTGGTTAGTTTTGAGCCATTTTTTCTTGTCTTGCCTCTTGGTGCTTTGGAAAATAGTTTGACCCCCTGGTCTTTGTAGGAGCCCCTCAGATATTGGAACACTGCTATCATGTCATCCCTAGTCCTTCTTTTCACTAGATTAGACATATCCAATTCCTGTAACCATTCTTTGTATGCTTTAGTCTCCAGTTCCCTAATCATTTTTGTTGCTCTTGTCTGCCGTCTTTCCATCTTTTTTATATTGTGGTGATAAAATCCCCTGCTGCATAGCAACATAAGTCCATACAGAATCAGCAATGGGCCCTTAAAGACTCTGAGACACTTCTTCTGGGATATGGAGTGGAAAACAGAATCCCATGAATATAAGGTAAAATGTACTAAAGTAGCAGATGAATGACTGGAGCTCCTTTCTATAACTCATTTAGTAGCTGTCCATGGTCCTGATCATTTGCTAGGTGCATCATGACTAACCAGTGTAAACTGATCTACCTTAATTAGTATGGTCATACTTTGGTTTTCTTCAGTTTGATTGGCTTTTCCAATCTATTTCAATTAATTTCATATATCTGCTTAACTGGAACTTTACCTGTCCTGATGTGTTTTGATGTCTTTTCAACAAATTTGGTCCTATTCAGTATATCTATTGCTTGAGGCTACCAGGCTTCAAAGACATAGGGCAGCTAGTATATTGTTTACAATCATGGCTAGCCAAATGCCATGATAGGGAAGCCAGAAACTATTGTTATCTCATTGTTCCTGGCAACTGAAGATAAACTCACTTGTCCTATTAACATCAACATCTGTTGAGCTTTAAACCTGAGGATATGGATTTGAACTGAATTTATCTCTTCCCAGTTCAAAATTAGTTCAGTACTACAAAAAGTATAATTAAAGCCATGAAATAAAGGAACAGAAAGGAAATATATTGCTTAGTGAACACCACAAAAAAATGTCACAAATTCAGGTCAGTCCCATGATGACCTGCTTTATGATCATCATGATTTACAACTTGTTGGGCAAGCTTCATTATGTTCATAAGTTGAGGACAACCTATAAGTATGAAAGGTATATTTCTATTTACTTACAAAACAGAGAACTTTTCTCTATTTTGTGGAATTATTTTATTTATATACTAATGAGGCAATCCGACTCAACATGACTTTAATGCTCAGCTAGTAATTATGTGCTGCAAAATGCACTATTTCTAAAACACATTCAAGATCATCTTAAATATATTCAGGGCCAGGAAATATATTGCAGTGGGAATGAATTTTTAGGTCAATATTGTAGATTTTCTAAAAGCAGAGTGAGCAGAACTTTTCCTTTGTTTCTTTCCTTAGTCATTGATGATGTCATTAAAGTAGGTTCTTCCATTNCATGGCATCGGACCTGGATATCTCCGAGACCGCCTTCTGCCACAGATTTCCTCTCACAGACCGGTACGCTCCCACAGAGCGGGCCTCCTCAGGGTGCCGTCGGCCAGGCAGTGTCGGCTGGCGACCCCCAGGGGGAGGGCCTTCTCTGTGGGTGCCCCCACCCTCTGGAACGAACTACCCCCCGAGATCCGGACGATTCCGGATCTCCTATCTTTTCGCCGCGCCCTCAAGACATGGCTTTTCCAGCAAGAGGGTCTGGCCTAGGGAGAATTTTAAATAGGGACAATTTTAATTAGAATTTTAATATTATACAGCGGTTAAATATTTGTTTTAATTGGTTTTTATTGGGGATAGTATTTGTATTGTTTTAATATGCTGTAAGCCGCCCTGAGTCCTGTTGGGAGAAGGGCGGCATATAAGTTTAATAATAATAATAATAATAATAATAATAATAATAATAATAATAATAATAATAATAATAATAATAATAATAATAATAATAATAATAATAATAAAATGTCCCCTGAAGGTCTTCCTCAATGTCTATATTTCATCTTTTCTAACATATATGCCGAATATATATACCCAACATATCTCAAGAATGACTCAAGAATCTCAGGATATGGGTTTCACCATTTTTTTAAAGTAGGGATGATGTCAATTAAAAAACTTTTTAACACAGATTCTGGAAGAATTTTTTTTCTGCTGAATCTTCTTTCCTCTCATCTAAACCCTGTTATATGGAAAATGGTAGGCAGAAATAAGTTTAAGAAAGGCATCAGAAGGGGGGTGGTTACTGTCTCCCTATCATCTTTCATGGTTTATTACTTTCTCTATCCAACTTACAGTCAATTTCTGTACACAATTGCCACCATACATATTGTGAACCATGGATGTTACATGCTAGGTTCAGTATATTATACGTTGTAAGCAACTGCCCTGTTTTATTATAGTGCATAGAAGTAACCACAGAAATATTCATCCAGACAATGAGATGAAAGTAACAGATTGCACGTCTGAATTGCAAATGAGAATTCTCTGAAAGTATCATTTGCTTGCCCCCAAGGGCATTCTTGGCTACACAGTTATTCTCTGCCATGCTACATGGAGAAGTGATCAGAACTTTATCCATGGGACTTAATTAAAGTTGGAGGCAAGCCTCCTCAGACATCATAAACATCTGGAGTTTTCAAGGACAGGGTTATGTGCCAAACAATATCAAAGGGTGCTACAGGTTTTCTGGATGGAGAGAAGGAGCCCATCAGAGAGAAATTCGGGGTGCTAGGTTAAGCCTACTTTTGAACTATTATGCAAATGAAAATATATAGGGCTTGGTGATCATGGGATATAGACACATGCGCATGCACTCACATACACAAATGCAGTGCTAATTGTGTACAGAACTGCAACAACATGCATTCAGTACAAAGAAGAAAGAAGTTCAGAAAGGTTGAATATTGTGCATCAGGACTTAGAGTCCATTACGATCATAACTCAAGAATGACCTGTAATGTGTGAATATTCTTCAAGACATTGTTCTAATAATGTATTTGTATTAGACATTCCCTTGCATGTTCTGGGTTTTTTGATTGTTTTTTTTAACGCTGTGTAAGCCACCCAGAGTCATGCGGTTTGAACTGAGTGACCTTAAAAATTTTGTTAGTCATCATCATCTTCTTCTTGTGTATTCTTATCCTAACTGAACCATTTAGTTGCTCCATATTCCATTCTAATTATTGCTTCCTCATCATCATATAAAAGACTCAATAGGCAGATGAGGTTGCCTGGTAACCCCATTTTTAAGGGCTTTCCACAATTTTCAACTATTACTTTTTAGATCCTTGACAATTCATACCTACAGTCACCATACTTATCTATATCTCCAAAGCAAATATATTGAACAACTGGAACAGGAGAAGACCACTTCTAGTTAAACTAATATATGTGAATATAGAAACATCTAAGTGTAATCTAATCATACCTGACATATGGTACAAGGGAATATATAATCTTTTACTGTATATGGATCATATATTGTAATAATGTTATACTTTTTTTGTCATAGAATGTTCAGAATGGAGTTCCGGCACCTTTTTTGGATGGAACCTTGTAGGGTAGGCAACGCGGGTTGTATGATGTGTGTGAGTTCCGGCACCTTTTTTTTCTTCAAAAAAAGCACTGATGTTATGCAACTCTTAATTTTATTTATTCCAAAAAATATATATTTACATATGAGTATTA
The DNA here is from genome assembly GCF_001527695.2 of Protobothrops mucrosquamatus. Taxonomy (NCBI): domain Eukaryota; kingdom Metazoa; phylum Chordata; class Lepidosauria; order Squamata; family Viperidae; genus Protobothrops; species Protobothrops mucrosquamatus. The sequence continues at coordinate 64,073 of NW_015389408.1, forward strand.
CAATTTCTACCCTTTATCCATGTGGATAGTGGAATCCAGGGTGTTGAAACACATTATTTGGAGGCACAACCCCCCCCCAAACAATTTGGTTAGATTCAGAAATTCCAGAGGAGGTCTGCAAGATACCACATCTTTCCATCTTGCTGTTCTAAAGCCTTGATCCATGTTGATGCATGGAACCCAAAGACTTCTTTAATTTTTGAAGAGGAATCTCAACCATCACTGTTAATGCCAATCCTACCATGAATGTGATCAGGCAGTGTCCAAGGAACAAGTAGAACTAAAAGGACAAGCACAAACAAAATAAAAGTCAGGTAGACAAGTTCTAAACATTCAGCCATTGGAAGGAAAGCTTTAATTAAATAGTTGCCTTGAAGTAAGATGGGCAGACTATAAATGTTATAAATAAGTAAATAGTTATGGTCAACACATGGAAACTGAACTGAATCTATGAAAGCTATCCCTTGGAAAGTCAACATGTACAGAGTTCCTGCAGAGGAATCATACACACATATAGGCTTCAATCATTCCATCCAGTATTTCTCAACCTTGGCAACTTTAAGATGGATGGACGTCAAATGCTGGCTAGGGAATTCTGGAAGTTGAAGTTTATCCACCTTTAAGTTACCAAACACTGAACTAATCATACCTGTCATTTTGACATAGGCAACAGCCCCTGGAGATGTTTCTGGCCCTGATGACCTCCTCCCTGATATTCTTGTATAGGTAATCCTTGACTTAGTTACAATGGCATTGAAAAAAGGGACATGACCATTTTTCACAGTTATGATGTTTGCAGCATCCTCATGATTCTGTGCTCAAAACTGAGATGCTTGGCAACTGGTTCATATTTATGACCGTCGCTGTGTCCCATGTGATCATCCTTTAGTGACCTTCTGAAAGCAAAGTCAATGAGGAAGCCAGATTCACTTAACCATTGCGTCACTAGCTTATAAACTGCAGTGATTCACTTAATAACTATGGCAATTTAAAGGTTGTAAAATGGGGCAAAACTCCCTTAACAAATGTCTCACTTAACAACAGAACTTTTGGGCTCAGTTGTATTCCTCTTTCAGGAAGCTTTTAATATGCAAATCCTTCCCCTTCTCCCTAATATTTTGTGAAATATTTTGTGAAATATTAGGTGCTAGGAAACGTTTGTTAGTTTGGATCCCAAGTTATGAGTAGGCAAAGTTTTAGGCCAGAGGCACATTTGAAATTTCAAAGGCAGGAGAAAGACAGTGCAAGCAGCATTCAGTTTAGGACTTCAGTTGGGGCTGAAATTTCCATCATAAGTAACTGTGGTTGTAAAGTAAGATGTCATGTGACCGCAGTGACTGACGGTAGCAATCCCAGCACTCCCTGTTGTGGTTGTTAACTGAGAATCTCTTGTTGTTAAGGGAGTATCCACCCCAATCCAAGCCATTCCAGACTTGGTCCCTCCCAGCCCTGAGCCTAAGTAAGATGAGGGACTGCCTCCAGTTGTCCCAGCCACCTATCTCCCCTCATCTCTGTCCTTTGGGCCACCCTGGACTCTGCCTTTCAGGGCAGTAAGCAGCCCCAGAACCATGGAGAAGTTTTCCCTGCCCTAACCCTACCACAGCAGACCTGCCTGAAGCGAAGCTGCCCTTGCAGCCTTCTTTCGGACTCAGCTTCTCCTGCAAATATAGTGGAAGGCAGTGGAAAGCTTTCCCAAAAGAGTGTAGCTTTAGCCCCTTGTGGGAAATGTTCATGGGAGAACCTGGGTCCAAAAAAGGGGATGGTAAAGGCAGATACAAGAGTCCAAGAAGGAGACAGCAAAGGCAGCAAGGCACTTCTGCTTTGGCTGCAGCAACTGGATGCAAACGATGAAAGGTTTTGAGTGGGTAACTGGGAGAGAAGACAGGTTAGGGCAGTGATGGCGAACCTTTTAGAGACTGAGTGCCCAAACTGCAACCCAAAACCCACTTATGTATTGTCATGTGCTGGGTAGACGTGGCCCATAGGGTGGGTGTGGCCCATTGGGTGGGTGTGGCCCATTGGGTGGGCGTGGCTGCAGTGGTAATGGCAGACTGGGTGGGACTAAAAAGTTCAATCAATCAAGTCCAACTTTGCAAGATCTTTTTTTTCCCTGCATGAAGTTGAAATTGATTGATTGATTGAACTTTTTTTTTTTGCACACGGCAGCGGAGGCCTAAAGCGAAAAGGTTTTATAAAACCCAGCTGAAGGTCTAGGACTGGGGTGACGGTGTGCGTGCCCACAGAGAGGGCTCGGCGTGCCACCTGTGGCATGCATGCCATAGGTTCGCCATCACGGGGTTAGGGAATGAATGCTCGCTGGTGCTGGCTGGGGCAGGTTGGGGTGGCTGCAGTCAGAAGGGCATAGATGGGGGGGGGGGGAAATAGCCAGATGGAGGATATTGAAGCCCTATGGTCATAAGTGTGCATAGGTTGCCAAGTGCTTGAATGTTGATCACTTGACCCCAGGAGTGCTACAATGGCTATAACTTCAGGCACGGATCGTAAATCCATTTTTTCAGTCCAGTCGTAATTTCAAACTGTTGCTTAATGAATATCTTAAGGACTAACTGTAGCAAAATGGCTACAATGGAAAATATATTTGTTCACAAAATGGCTGCCATAATGGGCACGGCCAATCCCAAAACATTGATTTATCAGAAGGCAAAGAATGCTCTTTACCCTCCAACTAGATGTCTGTGGAGCATAAAAGCTTTTGGGCAAATAAATATGATGCTGGACGCTGGTGCTTTCCTTCACATGAGTTCTTGCACACTCACCATATTGATGTCTGAGTAATGTATCAAAGTTTCTTGAAGTCCATTATATAATAGTATGATCACTGGATGCACCAAGTAGCAAGCATAACTAATTCTTGCAACCACAGTCCAAACCCTCCATGAAAGGATGGTGTTGATGAATCCTGCCAGGCAAAACCAATACAAATTTCTCAGCAATAAGCTTTCCTCAAAAAGTAAAATAATTACTTTGTGGCTAACTGGGGAATTCTGGGAATTGATGTCCACACATTTTAAAATTATCAAGTTTGAGAAACACCGATGTAATGTTAAACAGGCATGGGAAGAGAATTGTGCTCCCCTAATATTGATGGCTACCCTTGGTTCTAGGCTGGATATCTTAAATAATTGTTGCAGGTAGCAGTAGTGTGTGGGGGGGGGAGGGTTCTTGCCCCCCATTTCTGGTTTGTGAGCTTCCTAAATGTATCAATTTGGCCATTGAATGACAGGAAATATTGAATGAAACCTATCTGCGGCCTGATCCAGAATGGCTATTTTTGTATTACTTAAGCTCTTAAAGAATAAGATAAAACAAATAGATTCTTTCATTTGGGACCTTGAGAGATCCCAGTACAAGGTAATTTGAAAACAGCTGATGGCCGAGTCCACATGTTTTTCCTCTTACCCCTAGGGCTTTGTAATATTTACAATGCAAGGCTGTAGAAGGGGAATTTTTTTGAGGGCATGAAAGTCCTTCTGAGAACCTTTTTAACTGAAGAGACGACAGAAAAGGAAAGAGAAAGAAAAGAAACTCTTGGAAAGTATTTCTGAAGAATATATAGGATGAGGATCCCATTATTTTAATTGCTCCTTATTTTTCCAGTTCTGAAAACCAGATTCTAAGGTTCAACCTCAAGAAACCCAAGCTAGGCTCAAATGCTCATAGAGGTGGAAGAACATAAGTGCACTTGCTCTCATTCTCTCAGCAGCAAGCAAGATAAATCTTGCCTATGCTCATGTTTCAGTGGGGCAGGGGAGAAAAAGAGCATAAATTATTCTTAAACAACAGCTAGGGCAGGGGTAGGCAACCTTGGCTCTTTTATGACTCGTGGACTTCAACTCCCAGAATTCCTGAGCCAGCATGGCTCAGCTTGGAAACCTCTCCCTTTCCCCTCAGTGTGGCTGGCTCAGGAATTCTGGGAGTTGAAGTCCACGAGTCATAAAAGAGCCAAGGTTGCCTACCCCTGAGCTAGGGAAAAAGTAAAGGTTTACTCTGCCCAGCCATGCCTGACTCTAAGGGACAGTGATGGTCTCTGTTTCCTAACCAAGGGAGCCAGCATTGTCTGAAGACACGTTTGTGGTCATGTCGCCAACATGACTATACGCCAAGGTAATGGAACACTGTTACCTTCCCAACCGAAGTGGTACCTATTTATCTACTTGCATTTGCATGTTTTCAAACTGCTAGGTGGGCAGGGGCAAAAACAAGAGCTCATCCCTTCATGTGTACTTGGGTCTCGAACTGCCAACTTTCCAGTTGACAGCCCATCATCTTAACCACTACATCACAGCTAACCCCCTATTTAAAAAAGGCCCCTTTCTCCTTGGATAGCATACCTCCATAGCCTTCCTCACATGCAAAAATGATCCATCCTACAGCAATTGCCCAAAATGTCCGATGAACAGCTTGATAAATGGCAACTACAGGCGAATAGAAACTGATGGAATCTTCTAAAATGTAAGCCAAAGCAATCACCATCAACATGAAGATCGTGGCACAAAGCCACCCAACAGAAGCCTGAACCTGCAGGAAGATGAAGAGGATTTGTAAATTTGTACTCACTTTGGTTCATCCCTAACATTTTGCAATGCCTTTGTTTCAAATGAAGGTTGAGCCAATCTCTTCTTATAACTAGTCTCCTATTCCTCCTCTTTGGACACTTTCTTCTGCCCTCCATTTTGTCAACCTCTTTGCATCCCACCCTCTATAGATTGCTTAACTTTTACTTTATATATAGAGTCTTCCTTTCTGATGTCATTCCCTATAAAAGTTCCAAAAATTGCCACTGAATTTAAAATTTTAACGTGAGAAGAGGGAGACATTCTTAGATATGTGGGGAGTAATCATACAAGTACAATATTAATTTATTTTTTAATTTAAATTAGATATAATAAATATTTCTATCCATGTGGTCAAGATAAGAAGGGGGTTGACACTTTTGAACTTTGGCATTGGAGAAGATTCCCGAGACCACCATGGACAGCCAAGAAAACAAAGAAATGTATCATAGAACAAACCCAGAATTCTTACAGAAGAGCCATAAAGGTCTTAGAAAGATTATATGTTGTGATGTTTCTGTATCAACAAAGCATAGAATGGTACAAGCCATGGTATTTGGGGGAAAAAACAGATCATTGAACAAATCAACTTAGTGTTCTCACTCAAGGCACAAATGACTAGGCTCAAATTATGCTAATTTGGACACATTATGTGATAACTAGTTCTCTGGAGAAAGCTCTAATGCTGGAAAAGGTGGAAGGAAAGAGAATAGTGTAATTAAAAACTATAGATCCCTGGTTCAAATGCTGCTTAGATCTTAATTTTTATTACCCTCTTTTCTCCTGACAACTCCACTCCCCATATTGATCTACTTTTCTTTTCAAATTCCTCCTAATTCATAACATGTCTTCAACACATCCTTATGAGATCAAGAATACTTTGCCCAAGGTAAAGATTCACATATCATTTTAAATGACTCCAATATCAAGAATCAAAGGTACTCTCTTACTAGTCAAAATAGAGTCCTCCAGGCATCTTTAATTAGTGGTTCATGCCAGCAAACTTCTATACATCTGACTCATCCTTCCTTTGTTTTGCACAGGAGTGAGATAGACCCAAGAGAATTGCACAGCTTGTAGAAATATAAGGAGCATTCCAGGGAAAGAAAATAATTGGAAATGATTCCATGAAAACGATCAATGCTTAGACGGCAAGGAATACTGTTTGACGATTGCATGGCGGAATAATGGAAAGATGAGAAAAGATAATGTAAAGGAATAGCCTAGGAAAGTGTTCCATATATTTAATGCAGCTCACACTTGTTGTTCTTAGTTTTCCCATATGAAAGGAGGCTACCATATGAAAGTTGGAGATTTTTTTTTCTTTGCCGCAGACTGCATGGTGAACCAGAAGGAAGCCATGATCTACAATATTTGTTCATGGTGCTGGCAACATTATGCAGATGGGAACAGGAAGAAGGAAGACCATCTCATTTCCACATTCTGGATAAAGAACCATTGGTTTGAAAGAGGGGTAAAAGAGACCATTTATGTTAACACTGAGTAGCCCTCTCTCATCAAAGGGAGAGGAATAAGACACCTCCTATCTTCTGTCTACAATACAGTCCTTTCAGCAATTCCAAGAAGATTTCACCACCATCTGCACTATTCAGGTGACCCTGAGGGCACAGATAAATCCCCAAGTGGCTTCAACAGCTCTCAGGGAGAGAATGAACACAAAACCGATGAAGCTTCTTAGATGACAAGTGAAACTTTCTTCTTCTTCTTCTTCTTCTTCTTCTTCTTCTTCTTCTTCTTCTTCTTCTTCTTCTTCTTCTTCTTCTTCTTCTTCTTCTTCTTCTTCTTCTTCTTCTTCTTCTTCTTCTTCTTCTTCTTCTTCTTCTTCTTCTTCTTCTTCTTCTTCTTCTTCTTCTTCTTCTTCTTCTT
>NW_015389408.1:70633-76643 GCF_001527695.2 Protobothrops mucrosquamatus
ATCTTCAACTTCATCTTCTTCATCTTCATCTTGTTAATGCAGCTGGAAGATCCTACCCTTAAGGCGCAACTCTGTAAACCAGGGTATCAATTATTTGTGACTATAGAAAAGCAAATATAGAATGAATCAGAATTCATTCAGAGGTGTGAGACTTACCCCACACTTTAAATTTCTGAGACAGAGAACTTATGATAGGCTCTCATTCAGAGCATTCCTTCCTCAATAAACATTCTGAAGACTGAAGTTTTAATTTACAGTTTGCAATTCATTCTTGCCCTCAGTATGCCAACAGTAAGACAAAAGTTCTTTGGAGTCCAATTTCATTCAGGCCACTAGTTAAGTGAGTTTTGCCCCATTTTATGATTTGTTTTGCCACATTTCTTATGTGAATCACTGCAGTTGTTAAATTAGTAACACGGTTGTTAAGTGAATCTGGTTTTTCTATTGACTTTGCTTGTCAGAAGGTTGCAAAAGGTGATCACATGACCCCAGGACACTGCAACCATCATAAATGTGAGTCAGTTGTCAAGCATCCGAATGTAAATCACGTGACCATGGGGATGCTGCAACGGTCATAAGTGTGAAAAATGGTCATAAGTCCCTTTTTTCAGTGCAGTTGTAACTTTGAATGGCCACTATGTGAACTCTTGTAAGTTGACAACAATTTACCTGTATAAATCCAAAGCATTTTTACTTGTTTTGTCAAGCGGATCTCTTATTTACCTTGGTTCTTAGTATTGATGCTTGGTGGTGATACATGAACAGTCCGAGAAAGACACCAACTAGAAATGGACCATATCGGCAGTAAGGTTTTGAGTAATACTCTAGAAAATACATCACAGTGGACACTTGCCTGAAAGCAGAGCAAAAATTATTTTAAATGGACAAAAAGAATAAATATTACAAACTAAAGCTTCAAATTGTTTGAAATGAAATAACAATAAACAAATCTAATATTACTAGTGTTAACTCACATGACAAATACAATAACACTGTTGTGAACAGAAAGACTTGACATGGTATACTTTTAGAGATTTGCACTGAAATAAAATACAATAAAACCTTTTTATCTGCTGTACAATATTCACATTTTTTGCCCTTTAAAAAGATAATTAAAAGAAAAGTATCTCAATCAACTATGAATTAACTGGAAGAAATCTTCATGCTGTTTCTCTTCTAGAGATGCCAATTTTTGTTTTAAAAAATCTGAAGGATTAACTCAGAGTGAACAGCTAACTTCCCTAGAAAATTTTCTTTCTTAGCAAGGATCAAGAGCTGTAAGGCTATCCTGAATATTTTTTCCTTTTTCTTTCTTAGCATTTCTGGGTTCTTGGTTCTCAAATCTTAACTTTAGTCATTATTTTAGAGATAGCAAATGTTTGGTTGTTGCCCCTTCTAAGATTAAATAAACCCTTTGGAAGAAGGCGGATAATTTAGACTAATTGCCTCATCTGTGAGTCAATTTCATCTACTCATAAAGTTCTAGTATTCTTGCAAATAACATCCAATTGTGTTTAAAAAGATAATGATGTTGCAAACAGTTCCATATTCTTCAACTGGAGATGTAGAACTTTTGGGTCTCCAAATCTCACTTTAGATTTGAATGCAAGTCAGATTGAGGCAGATTAGTTGGAACCAGTTAAAATCAATTGTCTTCCATATTCCTAATTGGGGTCTGCATTTAATCTTAGAGGTCATGAATATTTTAGTACAGGGGTGTCAAACTGCTGGCCCGTGGTCCAGATGCATCACGCCACAACCACGCCCACTCCATTGCCGGCATGATACGTCGCAACACGTCATGTGACATTGCGAGCTTGACACCCCTGCTTTAATATATGAGTGAGAGGTAGAGAGAGGGGGGGATACAAGAGGGGATATGCCTTGATCTATTTTGAATTATTTCAATTTTTGGTCTAATGATATTCAATCCTAACCAAACTTCTGAATTTTTATCATGTTAACTTTTTTTTCAGGTTCAAGAATGTCTTTTAATCCCAGCCTGCAGCAACTCTGTCTTTATTCTCAATGTCTCTATTTCTTCCTACCAACTTTCTCTTTTTCTCTCTTTCAAAAATATTCCAGCAAAGATTCAACTCAAGTTCACGAATAATTTGTAGATTCTTCTCAGCCTGTCAGTAAGTGAGAAAGTACGAAGGAAACCATTTTAAAGCTCCTTACCTCATATCATGTGGATTTGCTATAGGAAGTCGGTAGAAGAATGAAAGCAAAGCTGTAGCTGTAAACGTTGCCAGGAAGAGAAAGATTGCCAAGATGACAAGGCAGCATTTCCTTCTGCCAAAATAAAAAGAAACAGAAGCAACAGATGGAAATATTACATATATGGAGCTAGAGGGCTACTTTCATGCTTTTTGAATAAGTGGCTCTTCATCCAGAGAAACAGAATTATTCATTTTTTACTGTGGATAGAATAAAGGTGTACACTTGTTTTGCAACGCAGAAAATATGGACCCAAGTAGGGCCTGATTACTAAAATGTTCATTTTCCCAAAAGTGCTTTCCAAAAGGCAAATGGACTTTCTTGGTCTCTACTAAGAAAGTCCAGTTGCCTTTTGGAAAAGCACCTTTGGGAGAACCATGACTTGGATAATTGAGATTCTCCATAGACAAAATGCATAGAAAATCATATAGGACCCTCATTCAGAACCATTTGCAATAAATAGGGTGGGGATTTCCTGGCCACCAACAGAGTTACATTGAAGGGTCTTTGATGCTCTCTGACCTTGGTTTTCTCCTGTTTTCTTGCAGATGTTTCATTACCAAACTAGGTAACATCATCAGCATTAGTAAGGAATAGGGTTTGCTCTCAGTTTATATTCTAATGGCTTACCCTGTTGGTGGGAGTGGTTTAGAAGGTTGTTTGGTTGGGTTGTTAGCTTGTTTGACAGTTTCTTGACTGGGGTATTGTTACTTTGTGAGGCTGCCATTCTCTTCCCCCCCCCAGCTATTTCTAAAGAACAAGACAACCAGATATTTATATATTTATATTTACATTTCAGTATTATGGACTGTGACAGGTTCTGACAAGATACTCACCTGTTGGAAAGAAAGACTAGCAGGGGCGTTATGAAATAAAACTGGAAATCATTTGCAAGATACCATGTCCATCCATTACACTGAAAAACACATGGAAAATGGACATTTTAAACATAGCTATCCTTAGCTATCCTTATAGCTATTCAATTTTTAATTTCTAGAAGAAAGGTTGCTAGGTCCCAAGTCTCCCTAGAAAGGATAACCTGTTATTTGGCAGCCCTTTCCCTTAACATAGGGATGTCCAACCTTGGCAACTGTAAGATTTATGGACTTCAATTCCCAGAATTCTCCAGCCAGCATGGAGAATTCTGGGAGCTGAAGTCCATAGGTCTTAAAGTTGCCAATGTTGGACACCCCTGCTTTAACAGATGATTTCATTCTTTGTTTAGCTTTAAACTTTTCTTGCAAAGTATAAGCAATATTTCTTAATAATGTGGTTTAAAATGCAGATTGATCTTCAGCTTGATACACAAAAGACTTTGTGCACATAATCAACATTTAATAGATTTATAAAAAAATATCCCCACAGTTAATTTTTAAAGGACATTTCACTATGCATCTTGAGGCATTAGACATGATGGACACATTCAGGACTAATTCTGACCTAGATTTTACATTATCTGTAAAATATCTGGCCTAGATTTTACATTATCTGTAAAATATCTGGCCTAGATTTTACATTATCTGTAAAATATCTGTAGTCATCTGTTCAGCTGCTGACCTTCCTACATGTATGAGTATCGTGCCCATGGCTGATGAGTTACTTACAAATCTCTTCTCTTCTATGCCTACAACTACAATCAAGAGGACTAGAGAAGGAATTCATGGAAACCAGGCCTTTACTTAAACAGTGGACATTCCATTGTCAAAACTTACTGACTTGGGTCCAGCAATGAAGTTGTTTATCAGCAATAAGTTGGTCCACCACATTCTTCTACAATTCTCCACCTCAAGTTTCAAGAACTCCCAGAGTGCTCCCCACGGAGTAACAGAATACAACCCAACCAAAAGACACACGGAATACATATGGAGTGGCTGAAGTCTACAAATGCAATGACAGCAGAAAGAGTCAGTTTACAAAGCATTCTGAGCTTTACAGCTGATTCCTCTTTAGAGAGGTGCCTGTGGGGGGTGGTTGAAAAAAGTCAAAAAGCCTGGTGTGTATGTTTTTTGTGCACTCTGAAGTGCATACGGTAAAAACAAGTGAGCTTCAAATTGCACCATTGTGGCTACAATTTTGACTTTTTTCAGACATTCTTTCAACTTTTTCAACACTCCTGACCCTTTCACTTATCTCCATATACCAAAGTGCATTTATTAATTTAACTTTTTAGAATGTATGAGTTGAGAGTATGGTGGCCTACAATTTTAAATTATTATCTATTCACAAAAATGTGAATTCACAGCTGCCAGTTCTTTAGCTGGTGTTGGCCTTACATAGAGTTCTTCCCAAGAACCTAGTATGTCATAATGTATCAGTGTAATATATGTGTAGATTCAAGCAATGTGGATGGAAATTTGGTCAATTTTCTAAGTACTATCCAAATTTTTTTGCTGTGGAATCCAGTGCGTCAATAACTACTGGAACCAGATTATGATATTTTGTGATCTTCAGTTATTTATCTTCTATTCTACATCCCCTAGTATTGCTACATCAGTTAATTATACTTACTTCTTTCAACCACAGTTATATCTATTATGAGTCAAGACTTTATCAGTCTGTATTCGGAAATCCTACACCAGACATGTCAAACATAAGGCCCGGGGGCTGGATGCGGCCCGCGAAGTGGTTTCACATGGCCCGCAAAGCCATCCTGGAAACAGTGAGGGAACGGCCCCCTCTGCCTTGGCCCTGGCCCAGGCCGGCCGGGAGCCAATGTACAATTTTGTGGTGGCCATCTATGCTGAAATGTATTCAGTCTTAGCTCCACAAGGCTGTCTGGAAACAGCGAGGAACCAGCCCCTGCCGCGTCGGCCCCGCCCCCTGGGTGCATGCTGGGGATGTATCACCCTTTATGAGGAATGAAGAAATGCTACATCGCCTGGAAGTGGCCAGCACATGGCCCTCGCCTACTTCACTTATGCGGCTTGATGGGCTCTGCCCTGGTCCCACCCCTTTCTGCCAAAGACCCTCAGATCTGTCCCACTCCTGCCCAGCCCCCCACAGGCACCCTTGACTCGAACGATGTAGAGCTGGTCATGCCCACCCAGTAGGCCACACCCACTCCATCCATGCCCACCCAGTAGGCCGCACCCACCTGGCCCCCTTGAGGGCAACCGTAATCTGATGCGGCCCTCAATGAAATTGAGTTTGACACCCCTGTCCTACACTATTTTAACCTTCTCATTTTCAACTGCTTTTTCAATGATTTTTTTTTTCCAAATGAAAATTGTTTTCCCCAGAATTTTCCAAATGAACATACTTATACATAACATTCTCAAATCATGTGTGCTGTGTGTCTGTAACAGTATGCACATGTACAATATGCACATGAAAAAAATGACTTGATGTCCACTTTGCTAGGCAAAAAAACTCTTTATCAAATGCAAAAGAAAATGTTTGTAGCTTCTACCGTAGAAATCGATTCCATAAGTACTTCAAGGCAATGCAAAAGTTAATGTCTTTTTCTGAGCAATTTACCATCTTCAGAAATGACCGAGAGCTTAATAAGCCACTAGAAGGAAAGGAAATCATATTAAATTTACTACTTTATTTTTCAAAGCTTGTTTCTTACTCATGCTTTCATATATAACCATATAATAATAATAATAATAATAATAATAATAATAATAATAATAATAATAATAATAATAATAATAATAATAATAATAATAATAATAGTAAAGTTGGAAGGGACCTTGGAGGTCATCTAGTCCAACCCCCTGCTCAGGCAGGAAACCCTATACCATTTCGGACAAATGGCTGTCCAGTCTCTTCTTAAAAACCTCCAGTG
>NW_015389408.1:78395-119055 GCF_001527695.2 Protobothrops mucrosquamatus
CAGTGTTCAAGTCTGTCCAGATCCTCCTGTATCCTAAGCCTGTCTTCTGGAGTGTTGGCTATTCCTGCCAGCTTGATGTCGTCTGCAAATTTGATGATTTCCCCATCTATCCCCTCGTCCAAATCGTTGATGAAGATGTTGAAGAGCACTGGGCCCAGAACAGAGCCCTGGGGCACCCCACTACACACTTCCCTCCATGATTCTCTCTCTGGAGCTTAATGGCCCCTTTGAGAAATAGGAACATAAAACGTAGAATAACAGAGTTGGAAGGGACCTTGGAGGTCTTCTAGTCCAACCCGCTACTCAAGCAGGAGACCCTATACCATTTCAGGCAAGTGGCTGTCCAATCTCTTCTCAAAAACCTCAAGTGATGGAGAGTCCACAACTTTTGGAAGGAAACCATTCTACTTTTTCATAGGTATGTCTGTTCATAAAAGAGTCACATTTAGTTATAAATCCAATCAATAGCTTAAAAACAGAAATTCTGGAACTGCCTGTTTATTGCTGTTTATAAAATCCCAAGCACAAACTGTCATCCGATGTCACCTGAGCTGAAATTGTCTCATATAACAGCACTTTTAGAGCATTTTGTTCTTCCTCTTGTCCCTTTTTTGCCAAGAGCAGGTTTTAAGAGCACATGGAAATGGTGGCTGCATTGGAACAGGCATAATCACTTCTACATAGGCAAATAAATCATTGGACTCCACCCTGTATTTTTTTTTCTTAAAAGGTAGAGGTGGTAGTTCAGCTGTATTATTTTGAAATTCTGATATAAATCTTTTTAAGAACATTTTTTAAAAAAATATGTTTTCATTGTGCAAAATACAATTTAGCCCATGCTCCAACAATGTGGAAGGAACCATAGTACAGGTAGTCCTCAACTTACAACAGTTCATTTAGTGCCCAAATTACATCATTGAAAAAAGTGATTTATGACTAGTTTTTACATTTACAAGCATTGCAGCATCCCCATGCTCATGTGATTAAAATTCAGATGTTGGGCAACTGACTCATACTTATGACAGTTGCAGTGTCCAGGGGTCATGTGATCATCTTTTGTGACCTTCTGACAAGCAAAGTCAATGGGGAAGCCAGGTTCACTTAACAAACATGTTATTAACAGTGATTCACTTAACAACTGTGGCAAAATGGTCGTAAAATGGGGCAAAACTCACTTAACAAATGTTTCAGCAACAGAAATGTTGGGCTCACTTGAAGTCGTAAGTCGAGGACTACCTATACTTAAATTCCAAGTTATCCTGAAAATTGTTGCTAAGAATAAAATCCCATCTGACAATCCTATATTTCCATTTTAAAGGATGGCTTTTACCCAGAAGTGTAGTAGATGAAAAAGGGATAAAACATAGCCCTCAGCATCTCCCTTGAATGTTTACAAATGGCCTTGGTTACTAAAATTTGCTCACTGCCAAAGGGAGATTCAATTTCAGTTTCAATTCAATTTAAATGAGAACTAGATTTGCTTTGGCATCTCCAGATCGTACCTAAATTCTGCCATGCTGTCATTTGGCTTGTATGTCCAGAAATTATCCACAAAAGACTTAATGATCTAAGTCCATTTAGAGCCAAAGAGACATCCTGAGAAGATTGGGTCATCCAAATAACTGGAAGATTTTTTTGCAGGGAAAAACACTCCATAATGCAATCCAAGTTACCTAAAATATCAAAACACAAAATATTAATTGTAGCATAGGTTGTATTCATTCCTCAGCAATGTACAAAAGCATGAATAAACTTAGACATGCCGGTATAAATATAATAAAGTATCAAAATTCAGAAAAAATATATACTTTGGGAGAATGTCCTCAGATGCTTCAAGTAGATCAATGTTTCAAATAGATCAATGTTTTTCAACCCTGGCAACTTTAAGATGGATGAACTTCAACTCCCAGAATTCCCCAGCCAGCATGCTGGGAATTCTGGGAGTTGAAGTTCATCCACCTTAAAGTTGCCAAGGTTGAAAAACATTAATGTAGAATCATAATGAACTTCCCCTAAGGAAAGCAACTTTTAGACGCACAAAAGCTATTTTGCAGATCTGGCCTCCCAACCCATTAACAGTTTTAAAGATAAGCTTGATTGTAAGAGAGTATGATCAGAATATTTTACAAATAAATATATCTTAAATTGACTCTAGAAATAAATAAGCAACTAGCATCGTTCTATTCAAATTGGAGCCAGAAATATGACTTTGCTATTCCAGAAAAATTCTGACAGCTGAATCCTGCATTAACTGAAGCTATGGAATTGCCTCCAAAGCAATAATCATGTGGAACATGCTGCAGTAATCCAGCTAGGAAATTATCAACATATGGAGTATCTGGCCAGACTACTACTACTACTACTACTACTATCATATTTTAGCTTGCAGTAAGGCTTTAAGTTCAATGATCTTGAGTAGGGCAAGTAAGAAACAAGATAGGGAATCAACCCAGAAGGCACAGTCCATAAAGTTGGAATCCCTAAATCATACTTTACCATTTTGTCATTTATATTTCACAGTATGAAAAAGCTAGCTACTCATAACATGGAGACAATGAGCTAAACTATGACTATCTTTTTGGATCCTTACCCACAATGTCTTATGCACATTGTTCTTGAATATACATAATTTTAAACAATATATTAAGACACCTACTTTGCTTTGAACCATCTACCAGTGGCAATATCCCTGATATGGCTTCGTGGGTCTGTGTCTCCTCTGTTTTTGATGTACTAGTATGTTTTTGCATTGAAGATGTGCTCCCATAATTTGCATCTGGAGGTTGTTTGTTGTTCTTAGCTTTCCTCCAGAGATCAGCACTGTAAACAGTTCCAGCAACTGGTAGAATGATGAATAAAATACTAATAAACCTAGGGAAAACAGAAGTTCATTGCTGCAGAAGTCTTGATACTTTGAGGCAATTGTCGGAATATCTGTTTTGGTACACATTTACACCTGGACACCCAGTACTTACAAGGTCTGTGGACACTTACGTAGTTACCATCTTTCCAGAAACCGTGTAGACCGGTGACACGATTTACTTTAACAACGTAACTCTCGTTTCTCGCTACCTTTTCCGTTGTCCTTCCTCCACCTGAACTTAAATTTATATAGACACCTCTTTCTTGTTGTCATTATTACAGTCTAGTCCTCTTTTCTCGCACAACATGAATTTTTTTTTCATAGCTTCTGAAAGGACAATCAGGGAAACATTTGCTTTCTTGGGGTACAAAGAGTGCTTGTATCTCATACAAAGAGTTTTTATTGCATTTCTCTTTGAAAAGTTGAAAACTCATGAGTCTTTTTGAGTCTCTCCATTTTTTCTCCTGTTTTTAAGCACTTGTTTCAGGGAGAGGAAAAAGAGAGATAGCCTGATGCCCCTCAGTTTTCACAAACTCCAACCCAGGGTTATCCACTGAGTGTGCATGTGTAAAAAAAAAAAAAATCAAGATGGCAATTAAAACTGCAACCTGACCCACCTCTTCTTTTTGTGTGTGTCTGGATAGTGAGATGGGTGGTGTGATGACCCAGGGCCCCGAACGGAGGCAAAGCAATTAGCTGGTCAGAACAATTGTCTTTGTAAGCACTGCCAATGTTCACCCAACAGCCCCCACATATGCTGGCACAAGTTCAATAAAACAGTCAGGGAAGTTTACACGGTTCTTTAAAGTAAAACAGATAACAAGCAAACGTATAATCCTTTCAACTCCCAGCTTGCCTGTGAACTGCAAACTGCACACCACAGACAGCAAGGAGAAATCAGCAGGAAGCAAACCTGGTCCAAAATACAAAGTGTCCAGGTACAAGAGCACACTATCACAAGAGTTCACGTTTGTTCCCGAAAAATGCCCCACCCCACAGCGTCTCCTTAAATCCTATTCCCCAGGTGTGCCTTGTGGAGTGGGGCGTGACGGTCTCCTCCCGAACAAGTGAGCCTGCCTCCGTTGTTCCCTCCCCCTCTCTGCTTTCCTTGCTCTGGGATCTGGTGGGGAAGGGCCTTGCTCCTCGCCTGAACTCTGCCTTCCCTGTTCCAAACTTGAAGGGCCCTGGCCTGCTTCAGCCTGCTCCTCCACACAGTCCTCCGAAGCCACAGACACCCCCTCCTGGGCCTCAACAGGGAACTCCATGTCGTCCTCAGAGTCAGGCTCGGACGGAGGCATGACAGGTGGCATATTTAAAGGTTTCCCTTGTCCATTCGTGACCGATTTAAGGAGGTAGTGCTCATTTCCAATTCTCAGCTGAGGGAGCCTGAGTTGTCTGAGAGACACTCTGTCATCATGTGGCCAGCATGAAAATACGGAATGCAGTAAGCTTTCCCACCAAAGTGGTACCTATTTATCTACTCACATTTGTATGCTTTCAAGCTGCTAGGTGGGCAGGAGCTGGGGTTAGTAATGGGAACTCACCCCGTCACGGGTCTTAGACCCAGGTTGTCAGTTTTCCAACTGACAAGTTCAAACGTCATAACCACTGAGCCATCGTGCATAGAAATGTAATAAATAAAAATAAAATAATGAATATTATATATGAGATAAGCAAAAATGGGGATGGCAACCACCTTAATTTTGTTTATTGTACTTCCCCTGGACTCCTACCTACTCCCTTTGGCATAAGAATATTTTTCAATCCAGGAACTAAATTCAATTTCAAATTTCAACAAAAATAGTGTACTGACTATACAAGACTTAAACATGCAGAAGTGAAGAAAAGGCAAGATTGGATAAGATGCAGTACAACAGTATAAAGTACAAGATAAAATAGAAATGGAATAAAATAAAAAGTACAATAAAATAAGAGAGAAAATGTCTTCAAGATTCTGCATTGTTACCAAAATCCCTACAAGTAGAAACTTAGTGACTCTGTTGTTGATGGTAGAGTGAATAGGAAACCAACTGCCTATTCTTTGTAACAGATTCAGTTTTTATTAGGAGGCATCCAATGTATATCTGCACATAAATAGGCATAGAAAGGGCAGCAGAAAAATACTTGCAGTTTGGTCTCAGGATTATTCTGAACACTAGATAGCATCTCTCATTTGTGCCTCCCATCTAGTAATGCTGAGGATGAGTAGTGAAACAAGCCAACAAAAAAGCTGCACAGCATAGGATGCCAGGCAAACCTGGTTGAATACATAGTTTGTAATTGTGAACATTGGCCACACCTCTCCAAATCCTTCTGCCATGCAGTGTCAGATACACTTTGCCGAATTTCAGCTTTAGCTTTCTCTAAGCTTAAAATCAGGAGGTGATGGATAGACCACAAAAACACCACTCAGCTATGATGTATTCCTGTCCATCTTGATGGAACACCCTGAAGGAAATTTAAGAGCGTCGTTGAGTCTTTGGAAAACAGGAGTTTAAGCTAGTAAGAGAGACAGTAAACCCAGATTCTCAGTTCTAGTAGAATCATACAAGTTTCCATGTGGATTAAAACATTTGAAACATGATATGGGTTTCGGAAGAAACCTTGATAGCACCTAGACTGAACAATGTCTAAAGACTTTGAATTATTGTAGGTGTATACCTATGCATCTGTAATCAAAACTATGGTTTTCCCAGTAGTGATGTATGGCTGTGAGAAGCTGGATCATAAGGAAGGCTGAGTGCCAAAGAATTGATGCTTTCGAATAGTGGTACTGGAGAAGACTCTTGAGAGTCCCTTGGACTGCAAGGAGATCAAATTAGTCAATCCTAAATGAAATCAACCCTGACTGTTCTTTGAAAGGACAGATACTGAAGCTGAAACTCAAATACTTTAGCCACCCAATGAGAAAAGACTCATTGGAAAAGACCCTCATGTTGCGAAAGATTGAAGGAAAAAGGAGAAGGAGACAGCAGAGGATGGGCTGGCTAGACAGTCGTCAACACAATGAACATGAATTTGGACAAACTCCAAGAGACAGGGGAGAACAAGGTAGGCTGGTGTGCTATGGTCCATGAGGTTGCGGAGAGTTGGACACAACTGAGTCACCGCGATGTAAAAAAGACGTTGAGAATCTATAAAGAGTACAGAGAAGAGCAACAAAGATGATTAGGGGACTGGAGGCTAAAGCATATAAGGAACGGCTGCTGGAATTGGGTATGTCTAGTTTAATGAAGAGAAGGACGAGGGGGGACATGATAGCAGGGTTCCAATATCTCAGGGGCTGCCACAAAGAAGAGGGAGTCAAGCTATTCTCCAAAACGCCTGAAGGCAGGACAAGAAACAACGGGTGAAAACTAAGCAAGGAGAGAAGCAACCTAGAACTAAGGAGACTTCCTGACAGTTAGAACAATTAACCAGTGGAACAACCTACCTCCAGAAGTGGTGAATGCTCCAACACTGGAAGTTTTTAAGAAGAGACTGGACAGCTATTTGTCTGAAATGGTATAGGGTTTCCTGCCTGAGCAGGGGTTGGACTAGATGACCTCCAAGGTCCCTTCCAACTTTACTATTATTATTATTAGTGGCTGAACAACAACAACCTGTATATTATATAACACTTAAAAAGCTTTATAGCAGCAGGTATGCACCTATCCCTTTAATCTGTCCCTTTTAAAATGAAAAATACTCAGGATCGCTTTGGCTAACTCTTGTTAGCTTTGGCAGAAGAGGATCTAATTTATTTCTCCCAAGCTCCAGAGGATTGGAAAAAAAAATCACACTAAACTCTTTAGAAGAACTACATTTGCCTTTTGTATGGCAAACATCCCCAACTATCCTGGCAAGGCCCAGAGAAACAAATTAGTGAAGTAAGTCACAAGCAACATTGAATTTACATTTACATTTAATTAATGAATTAAATATGGTTAATATGATAGATACCCCACAGTCATGAATATTATGTGTTTAATAAATTATTAGGTGATTTAAGATGAACTATAATCAGTTGGTGAAAAGGTAGGGGCTTAGATAAAAGAGAGAATGTTACGTTGGGAGGATGAAAGGATCAAAATGAAAAGCTGTTGATGTAATATTCGATTTTTATTTCGCAACAAGTTAGCAAATTTTCCTGGGACATACAATTGGTTTAATCTGCAATGTTTAACGTACTGTGTTTGTATAGGGCACAGCCTTTATTGCACAATGCCAAGCCCCTTGTGAAATATCTCTTAATTGTAAATAAGCTATCAGTAATAAATGGACAGGGTATATTTTCAGAATGAATGAAATCTGCACTATGAGCAGATAAAGAAATTCATATTTCCCCCCCATGACTTACTATTGTTTTTACTGTTCTTTTTTAGCCATGAGAAATATGATTCAAAAATTAGGGAAGGAGGAGAGTTATAGCTTGAGTAAAGTAACTTTTTTTTTATTTAGTAAGTACACCCAGAACTGAAGCTTTTGCAGGTTTGCAAGATCAGTTAGTAGTAGTAGGTTACCATGCATGTATATGTAGAAAATGAGCACAGAATAGTCCCTTAAGAGTTATTTTTCTCATCTGAAAGATTTATATATGCTAAAGACCAAAATAAATATAATCCATTTACCTAATGTGGCTAATGCTGTAATTTCTTCTTCCTGGCAGGAATCAGGAACACAGATTCCATTATAGTAGTCAATTCTGTCCTAGAAGCATAATGGTTTTACTGAAGTAAAGCAAAAGCAAGCAAACTAAGTGGATACTCAAAATGTATTGACTTCAACAGGGCCCAATGAGAAATTCTATGTTTAAAAATCTACCAAAGAAGCCATCAGATTAATGGAAGGAAAGAGCCCAAAGGGGTGAGATTGTGGAGACAAAAACTGGCTCTAGTTAGATCAATAGACAAGAGACCATATACTACAGGTAGCCCTCAACGTATGACCATAATAGCAACTGGAAAATTTGTTGTTAAAGAGGTGCAGTCATTAAATGAAGCACCACATGCACACACCCAATCTTACAATTGTTTTCCATAGTTGTTAAACAAGATTTTACAGGACCATGACTTGTAATCTTCCCTGCCAGCTTCCCCACTGACTTTGCTTGTCAGAAGCCATCTGGGAAGGTCACAAATGATGACCACGTGACTGTAGGACAGGGGTCTTCAAACTTGGCAACTTTAAGACTCGTGGACTTCAACTCCCAGAATTCCTCAGCCAGTCCTGGCTGGCTGAGGAATTTTGGGAGCTGAAGTCCACGAGTCTTAAAGTTGCCAAGTTTGAAGACCCTTGCTGTAGGACATAGCAACCATTGCAAATGCATAATGCTAAGCATCTAAATGATGCTGCAACAGTCATAAGTGTGAGGACTGTTTGTAAGTTACTTTTTTCGGTGCTTCTTATAACTTTGAACTGTTACTAAATGAATGTTTGTAAATTGAGGACTATCTGTATTGCCTGCTTCCTAGAGCTGAGAGAGAATGATGGTCCAAGATCACCTAACTGACTTTGTGCCTAAGGCAGGATTAGAGCTCACGGTCTCCGTGTTTCTAGCTTGGTGGAGAGTTTGCACTAGCATATCAATATGGCATACTTTTTATTATATGCTCAGGCCAGACAGTGTACTTACTTGTTGCAACTGAAGTTTGCAATATTGTCCGTGGAATTTTCCAGAAGGCGCCTCGGCAGAAATGCATTCGGTGTAAGATCCCAACCTGTCCACATTTCCATTTAGGATGTTGCTGCTGTATTTCCCAACTGAATCATACACTGTGATATCAAAGCAAAGAGGCTGAATTATAGAACATCCCCACCCACAAACTGACTTGAGCAGAAAAGATTAACTTTTATATTCTAAGAGGTTGCTTGTTCCTCCAAATGATCTGAGATAGGAGGTCATTACCAAGGACCAATACAGGAATAGTTGTGTCCTCTTGTCTATGGGGATTCTCAGTCATCCAGGTCAAGGTTGTCCCAAAGGTGCTTTTTCAAAAAGCATCTGGACTTTGTTTTTCCTTGAAGTTGTTTCAGTTCTCATCCAAGAAGCTTCTTCAGTTCTGAACTGAAAAAAGTGGTTTGTCAAAAGGCAACTGGAGTTTGTTTTTTCTTGAAGACGTTTCGCTTCTCATCCATCTCATCAGTTCAGAACTGAAGAAACTTCTTGGATGAGAAGCAAAACATCTTCAAGGAAAAACAAAGTCCAGCTGTTTTTTGAAAAAGCATCTTTCGGTTGGGCCCTCTCATACAAATTCACAATCAAATGATTAAATTTTTGTTTGCACTATCTTTCCAACTTTGAACGTAAATGTGGTTTGAACCTTGGTGCTTCATAAATGCATAACTCTTAATTTAGGGATATGTTTCCACTTTTTGGAATAGAAAATTCCAAAGTACATCCACATTGTTAAGTCATATTGATCTTTCTAACACCATATTAACAAGCATGTAGACTTTGAACTAAAATAGGGAAATAGTAGGACAAGCTCACAATCATATGTGTCTCCTTACAATGTAATAACACTCACAACTAACCTTTCAAAATCCTTCTCTGAGGTGTCCAGTAAACATGAAAAAGAATCTTTAGTTTATTTTGTCTCATCTCAGGATGTTTAATAATGTACTGAATATACATTAATACCCTTACTCACTGATTTGCTAATATATGATAATTTAGTCCAGCTCTAGTTAGTTATTGCAAATAAATAATACTTTGTATATTAAAATATTATAACATTAGAACAATACAAAATATATTACAAAACTGATAATTTAGCACTAATAATAGTAAACCCACCTTCACAGTGTAAGGAAGACCTGAGAACAATGGCTTCCACACTATGGTAATTCAAAATTAATTTGGGTTGTGGGAATTATTTTCAAACCTCAAACCTCAATTATTTGAAGCCACCTTTTTTGTATTTTTCAATCTTTTATCTGTAGACAATTTGCCACATTAAAAATGCTAACATCTGGAGATTTCTTGGTAGGGATGTTTCTCCAAAGATTTGCCAGATATTCCATTGCAGAGAACCTTGAAAAGCTGAGAAGAATATTTGTGTCATGTGCAACCCTTAGATTTATCTGCAGAAAGGAAGTTTGTAATATCTCATTGGTTGCCTGGTGAGAGACTTTAAACTCTTAACTTTAAAATTAATTGCAAGAGAATGGAAGAGCTTTGTTCAGTAGGTAGTGGATAAATATTTCAAGCCAAGGAATTGCCTAAATCAAACAATGTAAACTTATTATCACTTCTACTTACTTTTGATTGCATATGGTTTGGGTTTTTCTGCATTCAAATCAGACAGGAATTCAGTGATGTCTTCCCAACACTCACGAGTTATATTTATTGCAGGAGAAGTTGAAATCAGGAAAGAAAACAGGAAGAGCTTGAGGACGTAGGTCACCATTTGTCCACTCTTCATGTTTATCTCTAGGCTTCTGCCTTTTGGGCGAGTGGCAAACGGTACTTAAGGACTGTATTGTAACCACTCACTTTGGGGGTAGAAAAACAACCTAATCTCCACAAAATAATTAGAAATGCTCAGTGCTCTTTGAAAACAGAAGCAGCACAATGGAAATTGTACCAGCGTGAAAAGCCTATTTCTGTGCTAGGATTGTCTTGCTTTGCATGTTTGGCCCATTTTCTCTTAACCACCTGCTGCCATTCGTTCCAGAGATCAAGCCACTTGTTGTTTGCCCTTTTGATGGTGTTTCCATCACAGCTTTGTATACATGTGTCCCCTTTGAGAGTTGGATTATGGAAAATGTTGTTCTATCAGCATATTCTAGGAAGGCTGTGTGCAGTGGTGAGATTCAGCCAGTTCGCACCAGTTCAGCAGAACTGGTAGCTAATTTTTTGTTGCCCAGGCCCAGAATGAACTTCTGGAAGCAGCATCCACAGACAACCGGTTGTTCACCTATTTGAATCCCACCACTGGCTGTGTGCAACTGAGTTCTTTTGTGCTTAAATGTTCTAATGGCCAAATTATGAATGAGACTAAGTGCGATCAATGCATGCAGAAGCAGAAGAGATAATCTGGGACTGATGAAAGAACATTTTTGCTAGAGTTTCAGCAGAAAGAATTAAAGCCTTTCAGACCATTGTTTTAAATTACTTCATATTATAGACTGTCCATGCATTCCTAAGTACTTCAGAAAAACAGAGGAACTCAGGATTTGAATAGTTGTACTTTTACTTTTATTTCAGTTCTTTATATTATTTAGAAGTTTTGTTCTTTAAGAAAATTTTTTTTTCAAGGCTAATGGCAAAAGGTACAAAGCAGGATTTCCATTTCTGTTAAGCAGAAGAATGCCAACATTATGAAATAGCCTCAAGGCCAGCTAAGAAAAGAAAAGAAGATAGATCTTCAGAAACTATGAAGCTTCAGTGAAAGCTTCTTAGCTCTTTTAGTCTTCTTGCCTTGTAAATGACCATCTTAAGAAACTTTGTTTTCTGCATCCTTAGGGAAAAATGAAGCAACCATTTTTTAAAGCACTTTCCCCCAGTCAAATATCTTTCAGATATCTTGGAACACAACTCTCATAACTATGTTGTCTTATCATTTTGGGATTTGAAGTCCTGAAGGCTACAGGAGAAGAAACCAATTTAAGGATGCTGGTATTAAGAGCCAAGAAAAGACATATAGGGAAATGGCTCCAGTACTAAATAGAAATTGCAATGGAGGTGTGAGAGAACCAGAAGGAAACAAAATAGGAGAAGCATCAGTCAAAGTGAGGGCCAGTCTCACATTTCTTTCAGGGTTAAAAGCAAATACACAACTGTCTGCAAGGCAGGATAAGTTTCCCTTCAAGCTATTATTAATTTTAAGGTAGATTTACTCCACTTTTTGTTATAAAACTCCACTTCCACCCCAGATAGCTTATGTTAACTCTACAAGCAGGATCAAGGTCCCTCATGAGGTTAGGATACTGGGCTAAATGATCTGCAGGCTCACATTCAAGACCCAATTGCTGCCGCAGGATGGGGTGAGCTCCCGTCACACGCTCCAGGTCCTGCCAACCCAGTTAAAAAGCGGGTGACCACGAGTAGATAAATGGTTATCACTTCGGAGGGCAACTTAACAGGGTCGTGAAAGCAGCACCCAAACAGGGGTGCCCCGGGCAACGGTGATATCACCATTCAATTCTTTCAACCTGGGAGCACTTTAGTGCTCCTGACACTACAAGCTAAAATAGTAAGAACTGTAGGGTCTTGGTATCAAAGACAATTCAATTTCCGTATTTTTCACAGAAATATGAAGGATTGTGCATTAAATGGTGTAATTTGTATGGTAAAAGTTAAATGACTGACATAAAGAGCAAAAGTGAGCTTTTGAAAAATAAACCTAAAGGACAGCTTTTTGAAATAAAGGTCATATACCAGATATTTAGACTGGATTTGACATTTTAACCCACCTATTGAGTTCTTATTATTGACTGATAGCCTAAGATTACAAAGATGCTTATGGAACCTAACAATATAGCCTTAAACAAAGACCAAGAACAAATTATCAAATACAGTTACTAATAACTATAACATCATAATTTCAGATGGCTACAAAAACAATGCAAACAAGGAGTAAGAAATTCTCAGTTCTAGATCTTTTCTTCATATCTGTGAATTGACATGATACAACTTTACTAATGTATGAAAAAAGCCAATAGGAGCCTACAGTAGTGTTAAACTGCATGTCCAGCCCCAGCTAAGGACCATTTTGAGACAATTACATTGCAAGACTTTTGTTTCCTAAAATTGCCTATGTGCTGACACCAAATGCTTTGGCATTTGACCTTGCAAGCACAACAAGGCTATGCAATTACACAGAAAATGACAACTGATCAAAAAAATCCTGTAATAAAAAGGTAACTTTATTATTCATTCACACTGTACAAAAACCCCCCATCATTACCATATAGTGACAACCCATTTGTTATGTTGAAAAGTGCACATCAACAAAGATGAGGCTTTGAGAGGTAAACAGGGTTCTTTTTTTTCCTTAAAAAAGGCAGTGATAAGCTTTTATACATCACTGACAGAAGAGTAACAGGAGTCTGCATACTTTGCTGAAGATTTGAGAATCATGAAACTCTTCAGATCCGCTCAACCCTTGGTCAATACAAATGGAGGGAAGTTACAATGAGCATTTAATGGTTGTCAAAGAAATCAAGAGCGATTAAAGTCAAAAGCTGGAAGTTCTCTCTACCAAATATCCAGAACTGCCAACCTCAATCCCCAACCAATATGGAGACTCATAGGCTGGAGAAATTTCATCTCAGAGGAAGTTCTCTGCTCCTGCATGTTTAAAGTTGTCAAACAGTTCATCAATAAATAACAGTTTTTCATAATTCTTTAGGGGCAAAGCAAAAAGAGCCCCACATTTATTTACATATGAAATGTGTTTTAATACAATAACTATGGACAAAATGGGTACTGTTCAAGAGTGTCAACACCTTTCCTTCCCTTGATTTTTAAAAAGAGAACATTTACTATGCCAAACTCATGCAAGTATCTTTCTCTCTTATCTATACATATTTACATACATTACATAAATTACATAGAATGTTTTTGCATTTTAAAAAAGTAGAAAACTGGTACAGTGAGGGAAAAAAATATTTGATCCCCTGCTGATTTTATACATTTACCCACTGACAAAGAAATGATCAGTCTATAATTTTAATGGTAGGTTTATTTTAACTGTAAGAGGCAGAATAACAATAAAAAAATCCAGAAAAACGCATTTCAAAAGTTATAAATTGGTTTGCATTTTAATAAGTGAAATAGGTATTTGACCCCTTCGCAAAACATGACTTAGTACTTGGTGGCAAAACCCTTGTTGGCAATCACAGAGGTCAGATGTTTCTTGTAGTTGGCCACCAGGTTTGCACACATCTCAGGAGGGATTTTGTCCCACTCCTCTTTGCAGATCCTCTCCAAGTCATCAAGGTTTCGAGGCTGACTTTGGCAGATCGAACCTTCAGTTCCCTCCACAGATTTTCTATGGGATTAAGGTCTGGAGACCGGCTAGGTCACTCCAGGACCTTAATGTGCTCCTTCTTCAGCAACTCCTTTGTTGCCTTGGCCATGTGTTTTGGGTCATTGCTATGCTGGAATACCCATCCACAACCCATTTTCAATGCCCTGGCTGAGGGATGGAGGTTCTCACCCAAGATTTGATGGTGTCTGGCCCCATCCATCGTCCCTTTGATGCAGTGAAGTTGTCCTGTCCCCTTAGCAGAAAAACACCCCCAAAGCATAATGTTTCCATCTCCATGTTTGATGGTGGGGATGGTGTTCTGGGGGTCATAGGCAGCATTCCTCCTCCTCCAAACACGGTGAGTTGAGTTGATGCCAAAGAGCTCAATTTTGGTCTCATCTGACCACAACACTTTTACCCAGTTCTCCTCAGAATCATTCAGGTGTTTATTGGCAAACTTCAGATGGGCCTGTACATGTGCTTTCTTGAGCAAGGGGACCTTGCAGGTGCTGCAGAATTTCAGTCCTTCATGGCGTAGTGTGTTACCAATTGTTTTCTTGGTGACTATGGTCTCAGCTGCCTTAAGATCATGGACAAGATCCTCCTGTGTAGTTCTGGGTTGATTCCTCAACGTTCTTATGATCATTGAAACTCCATGAGGTGAAATCTTGCATGGAGCCCCAGACCGAGGGAGATTGACAGTTATTTTGTGTTTCTTACATTTGCGAATAATTGCACCAACTGTTGTCACCTTCTCACCAAGCTGTTGGGCAATAGTCTTGTAGCCCATTCCAGCCTTGTATAGGTCTACAATCTTGTCCCTGACATCCTTGGACAGCTCTTTGGTCTTGTCCATTGTGTAGAGTTTGGAATTTGATTGCTTCTGTGGACAGGTGTCTTTTATACAGGTAACAAGCTGAGATTAGGAGCACTCCCTTTAAGAGAGAGTGCTCCTAATCTCAGCTCATTACCTGTATAAAAGACATCTGGGAGCCAGAAATCTTGCCGATTGACAGGGGATCAAATACGTATTTCACTCATTAAAATGCAAATCAATTTATAACTTTTTGAAATGTGTTTTTCTGGATTTTTGTTCTTGTTTTTCTGTCTCTCACTGTTAAAATAAACCTATCATTAAAATTATAGACTGATCATTTCTTTGTCGGTGGGCAAACATACAAAATCAGCAAGGGATCAAATAATTTTTTCCCTCACTGTAAAGGGAATACAGATGTGGGAAAAGCAAAAAAACAAAACAAAACAAAATGAAGACCTTTTGTGGGAGTGTAAGGGACAACAAACAGTATCTTTTCTGTCCTTTTCAAAATTCTTCTCCAGCAATAATGGGTGCAACCTAAAATGTTGTTTCCTACCCCCCTCCCCTCCCCCCACAAAAATAAAGCACCAGAAGAGGGTGGAGATGGTTTGGAAGAATTTAAGAATCAAATGGTTCTAAATTAATACATTCCTGCCAGAAAAATATAGGTAAACAACTACACAGTGTAGAAGTGATGATCTGCACCCTCAAAACCTTCACAATCTTTTTTTAAAGTCTTCACAGTCTTTCAACAGCTTTGGTGTAAACAGTAATACTGACATGTACACACCCACAAGCACCTTAAATACATTTTCCTTCACAGTTCAGAGACAACTTTCATGTGCTGAACGGGATTTCTCAAAGACTCTCCAGTACTGAAGTGATGATGGACAGCACCATCTCTCAGCAAAATCCTGTCTGGATATCTGATCTCTGAAAATATCCTGGCCAGACTCACAACCTGTTCCTATGTGGGTTTTTTTTTAATCTGCATCCAGTTTTGGTCACCACAATATCAAAAAGATGTTGAGATTCTGGAAAGAGTGCAGAGAAGAGCGACAAAGATGACTGGTGGGGCTGAAGGCTAAAACACATGAAGAACAGTTGCAGGAAGTGAGTATGTCTAGTGAAAAGAACAACTAGGGATGACATGATAGCAATATTCTAATATTTGCGGGGCTGTCACAAAGACGAGGGGGGTCAACTATTTTCCAAAGCACCAGAAGGCAAGACAAGAAGCAATGGATGGAAACTGAACAAAGAGAAAAGCAAGATAGAACTAGAGAGAAATTTCCTGAAAATAAGAACAAACTGCCTTCAGAAGTTGAGGGTGCTCCAACACTGGAGGCTTTTAAGAAGGAACTGGGCAACCATTTATCTAAAATGGTATAGGATCTCCTGCTTGAGCAGGGGGTTGGACTAGAAGACCTCCAAGGTCTCTTCCAGCTCTTGTTATTCTGTAATCTCTGACTGGATCTGATTCAGAACTGATTTCTCGTCCAATTTCTGATTTAGCCTGATTTCTAAAAAGCCTTGCTATGAAAAATAGAACTTCAGATCATTGCTTCAGCTACCTTGATCTTATACCTGTAGATTATTTGTAGACTCATAACCAACAGAATCACAAACATGCATCCAGAAGAGTGACTGAGAGCTAGTGTGATCTAGTGGTTAAGGCACCAGGCTTAGGAGATTGTGAGTTCTAGTCTCGCATTACACATAAAAGCCGGGTGGGTGATTTTGGAGCAGTCATTCTATCTTAGCTATGATGTCAGGTTTGAGTGACAAGCTGGTCAGTCAATTTCTGTCGCAACCATTGGATGAACACTTGTTTGAAAACAAAAGTAGACTCTGCCCTTGCGGGAAAACATTAGGAAGAAAAAGAATCTATAAGAGTGACCTCAATTGGTCTAAACACTGTAGTCCACCATATTCTGTACCATATTTAGGAACTGAATTCCTACATGGGAACTGTCTAAAATGCAGATTACACTTTTTTTGGAAGGATTAGCTTTGCATCCCATGAGATCCGGAGCACAAATTGGTAAAGGAGCTGATATGATGGAAGAACTGAGAAATCCCAGATTCAAATGTAACCTTGACTCTGAATTCCTGTGTCCTTAGACAAGATGCTGCCTCTGACTCAATGCTTCCCACCTCAGTGGGATAATAGAAATAATAACAATTATCTCTAACAGGAATGCAAGAAATGTCCAGATAACATACACAAAGCATTTGGAATAATCTAAAGCACTTTATAATTCCTAATATTACCTAGAATCTTAATCTACATGATGTATATATATAGTCTGTACATTGGAATGTCTTTTTTTTAAAAAGAATTTATATAATCTTTCCAAATGCAGAGGCCACTAGATGGCTAGAACTATTTATTTATCATTATTTATATAACAGCTTTTACATTTCAAGTGCTTTATGGTTTTTATTTCTCTTTCTATGATGCAACATGATCCCTGCATCACACAATCCTATGACTAACATTTATTTAATGTATATCCTGAAAAATTCATGATTCTAAAATGGCAAAAATTTCATCCATCGGCTTGGCAATCACACGACTTTCAGACTTTAGCAATTCCTTAAATTTGCTCATACATCATGGGAGACTCAATTGAGAGACCCCAAAGATCTTGGATCCCCTTCTTTGTAATTAGCGCCATGCTGAAAATTTCTTCTGCATTTTACCCCACTGTTCTCATTAAGCTTGATGAAAAACAAACAAGGATTCTTGTAGTGATCCTGGTCAAAGCAGCTGGGTGAGCTTCAATCCTTTTGCAATTGTTCGTATAAGTGTTTCAACTCGCCACGGCCAACTCACTGCGGCCAACTCAACATGGCCCACTTGCCACAGGAAGAGTTACACTATTATAGAAAAAATAGTGGAACAGGCTCATTACAGATAGCATGCCAAAGGAGGGACAAAATGAAATGTGAGTGACAAAAATTAAAATATTTTTAAAATTAGTTTAAATCAGGGGTAGTCAACCTTGGCTCTTTTATGACTCGTGGACTTCAACTCCCAGAATTCCTGAGCCAGCTAAGCTGGCTCAGGAATTCTGGGAATTGAAGTCCACGAGTCATAAAAGAGCCAAGGTTGACTACCCCTGGTTTAAATGATTACATTGAATAGTTGAATTGTCCTGCGGCGAGTTGTCCATGGTGAGTTGACCCATTCATTCCATCTCAGTCTGCCTTACTTCCCACATTTACCGCAATAAATGCCAAGGGAAGACATCTGGAGGACATTCCTCCAATGGGAGGTCAGAGACTGGAGAAGAAACTTCTGCCACTTTAATGCAAGCTCAAAAACACCACCAAATGAAATGACGAATCAGCCTAAGAATAAAGCAGAAATACTGCCGTGGGGGATAACCCTTTCAGGAAACTGGAAGACATTTTCAGCCAGGGCTAGCTTTATCCAGAAAGTTAACCTCTATGGAAACAACTACACAGAATTACTCCAAATTCAAAGCATGGTGGCAATAACTCAAATGCCTCCAAGGGATCAGAAGCAAGGCAGGAGGGTATGTGAGGTTCAAATACTCTAAATAGCTTCGAATTATCTATACACATTCATAAGGCAGCAAAAGGCCCAATTCAAATAAAAAAAAAATAAGACACACACACAAAAAAACCCCTCAAAGTACACAAAAGGTTCACAAAATTGCAGGGTTCGGAAACACTAGGAAATAGTCTAGCCCAGGGGTCCCCAACACCGGGTCTGTGGACCGTCACTAGTCCACAGCATGCCAGAAACCGGTCCGCACAAAGAAGTGAAGCCCCATCCGTGGGATGCAGGCAGCATATGAAACCACACCCCTTCCTGTCTGCAGAAAAATCTCTCTCCACCAGAACCGGTCCCTGGTGCCCAAAAGGTTGGGGGCTGCTGGTCTAGCCAACTATTTTTTAAGACATCATTGCTGATATGTTTTCCCTCACCACACACACCTAACCCCCCAAGACAATACTTTAAAGCAGGGCTTTCCTAATCTTTGAGGTGTACCTCCTTTGGGGAGATGCAGACAGAGAGTCCAGGGGAGATGTGAAGAACCTTTTACTTGTACCTTACTACAGTAGATCCAATTTCCCCAAAATTTCATTGTATTGTTTTCATTGTTCGTTTAATTTTGAGAGATGTGCACACTCGGATTATACTAGAGGAGGTCTGATGGCAAAACATTTAGGAGCCCCTGCTTTAAAGAGATCCCTTGGCCTCTGACCATATTAAAACAAAGCACTAGAACAGGGGTCCTCAAACTTGGCCATGTTAAGACTTGTGGACTTCAACTCCCAGAATTCCCCAGCCAGCTGGGGAATTCTGGGAGTTGAAGTCCACAAGTCTTAACGTGGCCAAGTTTGAGGACCCCTGCACTAGAAGCACTAACATGAGTTCATGGCTGATCTTACAAGTCCCTTACAGCAGTAGTCCCAAACCTTTCCGGCTTTGTGGACTGGCAGCAGTGAACGGGCAGGGAGAAGAGGGGATGATTCCACATAAGCAGCAGGTGAGTGTGCTCGTGCGCGAACCTCCATTTGCACAAACAGCAGGCACACACACCTGCCGCTTGCGCAGCCTGGTTCCGAAGGGCTGTGGTCTAGGGATTGGGGACCCCTGCCTTACAGGATAAATTTGCCAAGAACAGCTGACATGACTATGATTTTAGAAGCCGAATTCTAGGAAATCTGAAAATCATGCTCAGGCTCATGGTCCTCCAAGTCCTATGATCTTAACATTCAGTATGAGAGAAAGAAACTTACAAGACATTAAGTAATGTATGAGAGGGCCACTGAGGGCCAATATCAGCTAGCACCCGTGCAGGAGAGATTTTCCATCATTACGGTGCCCAGTTATGAGTGCATATTTGAATATGCAATTAAATTAAATCTTTATGAGACAGCCCATAAATCAGTGGTATTGCATGCAGATGATCCCCAATTCAAATCTCTACACAAGATCTAGTCTGGGTCAATCACCGGGACCAGAGATTTTAGTCTTCCAAGCTTTCAGACTAGTGCTGGAGCCCTACCTCAGAGAACTTCTCTCTGCCAGAATTAATGCTTTGGGCTATTCCATGCATCATATTTATGTGGCGAATTCCTATTGGTTGATTGGTGTGTTGATGGCCAACGATTGGCTGTTGTTTCCTTGTGTTCAAATCTCTATGATTTAATTCGTATCTATAAATAAAAGAATGCTCGACATCCTATAAAAACTGCAGTTCAAGAAGACTGACTTGACACATGACTTTCTTTTACCCCTTAACTGTAACTTGATTGACTGTAGGTACCACACATTTAAAATAATTAAGCTTATTCTGCATCTTATATACTGTAACAGACAAGGACAAACTTAAAATACTGAAAAGCATCTTCAAGTGGCCTTTAAAAGGTCCTGCAACATTCAATGAGGCCTCTGAAAGCTCAACAGAGGACTATGGAGACAGACAATGATTAAAAGAACACATAGCAAAGTCCTCCAAGACTTTTCTTCTCTGCCAGCACCACTGGGGGACCCCCCCCCCCCGCAACTGCTTTGATTCAACTCCTTTTCATTCCAATGGAGCTCTTGCAAAGAAGATTAATGCTCACGGACTGAATACTGTACTCAAGAATTTTCTCTATAGAGAAATCCTTAAATTGAGTAGGTTTTCCAAAAACACCTGAAATATTTAAGCAAGAGATCATATTAAATGATCCTTAATCCTCCTAGTTATAAGAATTGGGCTATTCATTTGTGGGTGCAACTACAACTGCTCCTTGACTTGCAACAAAAAAAAACCCTATTTGCTTTTTAAAAATCCTTCTCTTCCAATATTGCTCAGACACGCAATTCTCCTGACTTTTCATTCAGATATGTGTGAGCTGATTTTCAGCACAATGTTGGCAATATCAAACATTTCTGGTTAAATGGAATCCAAGGATGTGTACCCCGTGGCTGTCTTTTCCTAGGTTAGCGTGACCTAGTTTTCTGGAGGGGTAATGCTGGTGGGGAAGGAAGTATTTCATTGGGGTTCTTCTTCCCAGGGAGTACGAGAACGGAACACATGGGAATTTTTCCAAAGCTGCTCAGGCAATCTCAGAAAAGGATCGCTTCTGAAGCAGCTTAATAAATCTAAAGTATTGCTCCAACTTTTAAGAATTCTGCTTTGAAACAATCCATTTGTTAGAAAAGACATAAGCAAGAAAGACAAACAAAACAGAAAAAAAAATCCCACTAAATACAAATACAAACATGTAACAAAGACTATGAAATTTCTTTGTTTAAATATATACAAATTCTTTTAGACTCAAATACTGCTTTTTTTTAATGCTGTCTTTCAGGGAGTGAATGACGAATGACTACTTATAAATTTCTATAGCGATTATGAGGTGAGGAAGATAAATTGAAATATAGAATAGAGTAGAATCTATTGCAACAGCCTAGGAGAGAATTGTTAAAATTTACGGTATGGTAAATCTTTTGTATCCCCCAAAGAAAAAGTCAACTCCATTCTGAAGTAGAAAGGTTGATTTCTTTTTTTTCTCCTCTTTTTTTTGTTAGATGTTTTTGGAAGATGTTTATGGGATGAAAGAAAGGAGTTCCAGTAAAAAGTCGACTTGAGTAAGCAAACCTAAATTATTTTCGGTAGGGCACACAGGAGTACACCCACAAATTCCGTCGAAGACAAAGTTTCCAGAAACGCGTGTGAAACGTAAAGGACAGTCTCCGCCTAGCTAAGTACCTAAGGAGGAGTCCCGACCCGAACAAGAGGACGACTAACAGAAGAGGTCTCGGTAAGTGTTTCGAAACAGGCTGAGGTTCCTTCAGCTTATGGACAATGAAGAGATGCCTAGACAAAGAGACATGGGACGTATAACAAAGACCGCATTCCCTGCACTGATAGGAAGAGCCATCAGATTTGTGCTGGGGAATATGTTCGTGGAACTGAAGCAGGTTCTCGGTTGTGAAGCCACAGACGGCGCATTTGTGAACTTTAAAAACATTGATTTTCAACTTCTTCAGCGGCTGGGTGATGGCCCCTCGAGGGGGCCTAAATTCCAACACGGGCTCCTCTAATTTACGCTTTGGACTGGGAACCTGAAGAAGTTGAGAACAACATTAAACAAGTCCATTAAAGAGACAAAGTACAACATGGCTAGTCACTTTCATACAGAGTTCTTGTCAGCGAAATGAAGTTTGAGACAGAAGTCCAATCTGCAGTATAATGTATAGAATGAACTTTCATATATTATGAAGACGGTGACCACCATAGGGTGACTTTAAGAAGGAAGTCATAGTGGATTAAGAGGACAGGCATTTCATCCATTATTAGACACAATAATGTCTTTTTCTATCTTTACAAAGTAGGGTTGTGTCCTTTACAAGGGTAATAAACAAATGGTACCAGACAAGCAGCAGGATATGCCCCAATCACACATTTCTAAAAAAAGGGATGTGCAACGTTTTCCCCAGTCCATGAGTCTGCTATATCAGGACAAAGACAAATGGAAGGGGCCAGGGATAAAACTGTATTTGATTTAATTTTAATTAGATACAGCTCATATGATGACTCCCCATGGACTTACTGTAAATCTTTTTGCTGTTTCCGAAGATGAAAATTCAGTGGCAACGTTTTGAAAGAATTCTTTGGTCTGTACCAAAAGCTTTGAGATCAGGGCACAGGTTTCAGGTTATAGAGAGATGGAAACTACACGGACTTTGATGGACCTACACAACAACCTTTTTAAACCTCAGATGCCATATATATCTGGGGAGTAGACTTGACAGACATCTGTTTCTAGCAAAACTAGTTCTCGAAGCACAGCTTGCCTCTGGCCTGTTTCCAGAAAAATGGAAACAGGCACAAAAGATGCCAAATGTTCCATCATGCAGATATTTACCAGCTATATCTAATGTATACCGAACAGGAAACCCTTTCCACCTGCAGACTATATGATCTCAACATGCTCTGTAGCCTTCTGATTAATCTGAAAAAGCCATAAAGTCCCAAAGGCCAGTTCGGCGCTTAGTATATTGTGCTTGGAGGAGAACCACGGACCCTTTTAATCCATGGACTCAGTTCCAAGGTCAAATCATAGATAATGAAGCAACAAATGAGACCTGAGATAGGAATTGAGAGGGTTGCTTTTCTAGAGCTTTTGGTTATTCTTTACCTTCTATAAAAGCTTCCTCCCTTAGAGTTTATCTTTATGATCCATATACAAAAGGGATACACTGCTATGACCAATGTTTCGATTTTTGACTTCCTGTGAATGCTGCTATAAAGGAGGAAAAAAATATATGCATGCTTCCACAGAACTATAACCCACAACGATGCATCATGAAAAACATGATAGCTCACCTTCGTGTCTTCCTTGATTTCACTTTCTCCCATGTTAGTGGATTCTGCCATTTCTTTCACATCAGGTTCTTTAATGCCATGCATCAACTGAATATGTTTTTCTAGCATTAATCGCTTAGTAAAAGTTCTTCTGGAATCCGGGCAATGCCTGAAGAAAACGTAGAGCAGGCTATGAACAGATAGCATCAAATGTGGGTTGTGCCATCCAAATTATACCCAAAGATGAAATCAATACCTAACCAAGATGCATGAAAAGTGAACGTTCGCCTTCTCCATGACTCTGAGGTAAGCCTACAAGATAAAAGATCTGATGGACCCACTGGGGGGTAGCATCATACGAATAACACCCACAATGATTATTCAAAGATTTTGCAAATCTGAAGATCTATGGGAAATCTTTGGACAGTTGCCTGGCCTGGTACTATGTGGCACTGCTGAATATTTGTCAGCTTACCATAAACAAAAACTTTCAAAAGCAGAACTTACGAGCAGGTGTAAACTTTCCTGATGCCTTTGTGCTTGATACGATTGTGACGGCAAAGACTGTGCGATGAACTGAATGATTTGTCACACTGACGACAAGGATGTTTCTTCATTTGCTTTAATGAAAGGAAATAAAACATTGAAGAAAGAGCAGATACCTTTAAACGTCAACAGAGGGATTCAGATTGCAGCTTTAGGGAGAGCATCCTGAACAACAGGGACTCTTGGAAACAATCTAGCAATCCTAGGAGGACACAACTGCAAAACAATCAATTGTGTGCAGATTTAAGTTCTTAACACAACACTTAACACAAAACTTCTGAAATAGGATTGAAGTTCATCATGTCTGTGTCCAATTCCACCATGTCCACTAGAGGGAGATGCACACAGTTCATTTTTGAAAATGATGAGAATTACTTCTCCCTTACTTGTAATAAGTACCTACAGATAGTCCTCGATTTATGCTAAGTGACCAGTTGAACTTACGACGGATCTCCCCGAGGCTACTTAAGAACCAAATTCAAACTTCTGATAGCCATTTCCAACGTCACACGATAGCATTTTGGGCACTTGGCAACTGACTCACATTTATGGTTGTTTGTAGTGCCCTGCAGTCACATGCCACAATTTAGGATGATTTTGATAAAAAAAACAATATTTACTTCTGTTTTCTGGCAAAAATTGTCCATTGCAGACAATGGGTTCATTTAACAACTGCTGCATTTGCTTAATGACAGGGGTGACCCACTGCCCAACGCCCAATTCCAACTGCTTCCCCAGGCCCATAGAAGTCAGGGAGAGACATTAATATAGACCAGATGTCAAAAAGCAGAGGAATGAATACATAAACACAAACCCCAGTTGTTAAATGTAGGTCAACACAGGGATCCACCCAACCATCTTTTTCCCCCCCCATTTTTTGTAGTCAGATCTTCTGCCAGAGTGTTTTGCCCCAGATTCCTATAATCAATTCTTTTAGGCTTATAGGCACAGTGCTTTAAATTCAAAAGCAAAAAGATACTACTGAACACATGTGATGCTTATGCAACACTTTCTCTGTAACTCCCTGACACAGCTGCATCCTTTTCCAGGTTCCACCTCTCCAACTGTAGAGGTGAAAAAGGAAACCGAGGACCAGAAAACGTGCAGACTTCTGCTATGTGGCCTATTTCAAAACTTCTTTATTCTACAGTCTTCCTGTAGAGTCAGTTTCCGGATCCGTGTGGCCAAAACAGTATGTGAGACCTCTGTCAAGTCCTAACATACAGCAGGTGATCAATTAAGCCATGGAAAGTCTGGAAGTAAGTGATTTAATGTTGAGTCTTGATTGGGGACCCAGACAGCAGTGCAATCCTGTGAAAACATGTATACTTTAAGTGGGTGCTGAAAGATACTATCTGGGTATCCATGGAGAGTTTGAAGTGTCTTTCTACAATCAAATCTGAAACCCTACACAACCCTCCTGCAGACCTCCTTCCCCAGGATAAATATACACGAGCCCAAGGCAAATAAGGGTTGAGGGTTTACCTAATTAACTAAGAGGACTGGAGACTGACCTGTTGAAGAACATCTATGGTTTGTCCAGCTTCAAGAGTTTCCAGGGGCATCTAAAGGACTGCTGTTACAACCACATGATACCACCTTCTCTAACCTGGTACTACCAGAAATACAGGATATTTAATTTTTTTAAATCCAGATATCTGGAGTGTGCCTTGATGAGTTCCCCTCCTGAACTGGGATGAGAACTCTGAAGTCATTTGATCTAACTTTTGAGTCCACCCAGCCCACCCACCATCTCTCTCCCTAGCTCAAAGTTGAGATAGGATTCTAATTCATGAAAATACCCCTATTTTTGATAAAACACGTGATTGGTAAGAGAAAGCTTTCTCCATGAGTATAGAGGGTTACTTCCCTCCCTCTCTGCATTTGTCTAAGAAGAAAGAGGCGGAGAAGAAAGACATCTGAAGAAAAGCAAGACTGGGTGTTGGGTTCAGTTCAGAAGGAGGGGCTTTCACTCTTTAAAATTTTGCTCACTGAGATACGCTGGCCGTACAGGGACAACTCAACCCATGGGCAGATTACATTCTGAGCCCTGTTTCAGATCACATCACCACCCCCACCTGTCCTAGGGATTCATCCTCCTTTGATGGATGCCATTCCTTGATTCACATCAGGCATCTTCCAGGCCTTGAAGCAACCTGAAAGCAGCAACATCATCTCTTTCAACAAAGCACTCGCAAGCAGAACACCCTGCAACTGAAGGTTGGAAACCACAATCCTAACACACCATATCTGCTACAGACAGAGTGGTGCAGTAGTTAAGGTGCTGGAGTATAATGTGGGGACAGAGATCCGGATTCAAACCACCCTCAATCACAGAAACTCAGTGGAGGGCTTAGAAGCGGTTGCCTTTGCCTGCTCAACCTACCTCTGGGACTGTTTTTGTGAGAAATATGTTGTCTGAGCTTCTGGAAGAAGATAGTTTTGCTTGCAAGCAAATCAACAAAAACATGCATCTTCAGCCATCTGCCCGCAGATGTGCAACCCTTTTCACTCATAGCTTTGGAAAGAAACTAAATCTGCATTTTATTACACCAGCTTACTTCAACCAATTATTCTGGGGAGTAGCTGGGGAGCAATTTGGATAAGACCCTGCCCTGATTAGCGAAGGTGCACTGGCTGAGGATGATGAAAGCTGCAGTCCAACATACCTGCAGTTTGAGGAAGGTTGCATTGCAGCATCTCTCACCCAGCGACTCAGACCTGTAGGAAGCTGTTTCTGTTACTACTAATATCTTGGAGCCAATTTCATTTTCACAAGATTTCCCACGGGTCCGTTTTCTGCTTTCTTCCTCCCATACTTCCTCAACCCTCTCAAGACAGCAAAACTGGCATTATTTTTATTAGGTTTACTCCTGCCTAGGGGTATGCACTGAGTATCATCACAAAAATTTATGAATCAGCTCCCCCACACCCCGTTTGCTCAGGAAAGGGGAACATAATTTGCTACTCCTATTCAGCATTTGAATCATACATCTTCCAAATGTATTTGCTCTATACCTGGCCTTTCTACCATCTCCCAGGACCTTCTCCCAGCACTCAGCAAATGTTCCCTAATTCTTGCACATGATTAGTCCACTCTAGCTTTGACAATGGAGTTGTGCAATTGGATTTCCATAGATGTAAAGGAACGTGCCTTTTAATTCTTTCTATTGTCAGCTGGAAAGCGCTCAGTCTGGGTTCAAAACCAGACCACCGTGCAACGGAGTGAGCTCCCGTTCCTTGCCCCAACTCCTGCCCACCTAGCCTTTGGCGTATAGCCATGCTGGCCTCATAACCATGGAAAATGTCTTCAGACAATGCTGGCTCCCTCAGCCAAAAAACAGAGATGAGCATTGCATCCTAGAGTCGAACACAACTGGACAGGGAAACCTTTAACTTTTATTGTATCCTAGAAGCTCCCACCTCCAATAGTCTAATGCAGGGCTTTTCAACCTTTTTACCCATTGTATCACTTTTAGGATATGGCAATATCCGAGTACCACTAGTCGCCTAGCAAGGTGTCAAAAACTTGATGACCCCCCCAAAAAAGGAAAAAAGTGATAAAGTACAGGTAGTCCTCGACTTACAACAGTTCGCTTAGTGACTGTTCGAAGTTACAATGGCACTGAAAAAAGTGCCCCCCAAGCCACAGCCAAGCAAGACACCTGCCTACCCACCCGGCTGCGCTCTTCCTCCTGTCTGAGGTTTTCATTGTTGTGAGCATTTCTGTTGAGGATTGAAAGGGTGGGTGGGGGGTGTTCGGTTTTTATTCCCCCCGTCTGCTGGGTGGTTGCAGCAGGTTTTGGTCACTTCACGTGACTCTGGGACACTGTGACCGTCATAAATATGAATCAGTTGCCAAGCATCTGAATGTAAATCACAAGACCCTGGAGATGCTGCAACATTCCAGCTGATCGGCGCTTCTTCTGGGCTCAGCAGAAGCACCAGGATCAGCGCCAAGCTCCAGCCGTAGCCTGGTGCTGATTCTGGCGCTTCCACTGAGCACTGACAGCCCCAAAGAAGCACCGATCAGCTGGAAAGCGGCACTGATCCTGGCGCTTCCGCTGAGCCCTGACAGCCCTGCAGCTCCAGCCATCTCTCGCTCAGGCTTGTGCGGTGCTGCCACCGGTTCAGCTCATTCCCCTCCCCCGCTACCACTTTTCTAGGATGGTCGCGTACCACCTGCCAGGTGCCAATGTACCACAGGTGGTACCCCTACCACTGGTTGAAAAGCCCTGGTCTAATGGACAGACAACTGAGAAAATGTTATGCATGCAAAATCTTATAGATGTGTGACAGTTCATTGTTTATAAAGCATGAACATCCATCGGGGCCAGTTCAGTTAGTCCTTACTTAGTGACCACTTGCTCAGCAACCATTCGAAGTTACAACAATGCTGAACATGAAGATTTATGACAGTCTTTGAAATTGTGGCCATTGTAATGACTCTATGTTAATATGATTGTTATTCAGGTGCTTGGCAACTGGCACATAATTATGATGGTTGCAGGATCCTACAACCATGATTTGTGACCGTCATTGCTAGCTCCCAACAAGCAAAATCAATGGGGAAGCCAGAAGGAAATCACAAGTTGTGGTCATGTGACATCAACAACCAGGCATGATTCACTTAATGACTGCAACTGGAACTGTCAGAACTATCATCACAAGTCAATGCGGTCACATGATTTTTCATGTTACGACTGCATTGTTTAGCAGCAGAGTTCCAGTCCCAATTATGGTCATTAACTGAGAACTATCTGTATTGTGATGTAAACCTTGCCCTTTCATACATGCATTGTGCTGTAGCATGCAGATACACAAGAACTTGGGTTGTGATGCTTATAAAGTCCTATACTTGGATCATGCCAGGGGCAGACTATATGTTAGAATTGATCCACGGAATGAAGCTGTTATATGAGGCTGTTTTACTGAGCAGAGGGAGCAGACCTGCATTCTCAGTGACTAATACGTGATGTCAACAAAGACAGCATCTTTAATTCATTAATAGAAGAGTAGCTAGTTTTAATCACGGAGTGCCCTGTGGCTGTTGTTTTCACTACAACCCTTCTTTTTCTTGGTCATTTTTAATATTTCAAATAATTTATAAAGCACTTACCGTCGTGTAGCACATAAAATTTTAACAATAATGCAAAAAATACAAGCCTTTTCTCACAGATCCAGATGGCCCTAACTTTTCTGTAAGGCTGTGAAGACCCTGTTTTCCTTCAGGTGTTAGGGCCAGGATATTATTAGGTGCATTTGGTTTTGTGAATTCTTGAGATGCCATGATTATGGCATTAATGATAATTTCCAATTGTATCGTGTTTTGTTTATGTTGGATCCATTCATCCATATATGTGTTGTGTGTGTGTATGTGTGTGTGTGTGTTTTTAAGATGGGAATAAAAAAATTATATAATGATTTTTTTTCTAATGTTTTTCCCATAAGTACAGACTCCCAAAGTCATGCAGCCAGCTTTCATGCCTAAGGCAAGACTAGAACAACTTCCTGGTTTCTAGCCTGGTGTCTTAGCCACTAGACCAGTGTTTCTCAACCTTGACAATTTTAAGGCATGTGGACTTCAACTCCCAGAATTCCACAGCCAGCATTGCTGGCTGTGGAATTCTGGGAGTTGAAGTCCACATGCCTTAAAATTGTCAAGGTTGAGAAACACTGCACTAGACCAAATGGTCTTTCTACAGCAAATATTCATTCATTCATTCATTCATTCATTCATTCATTCATTCATTTTGTATTTCTTAACCTCCCATCTGCCTCGTATAATATAAATAAATAAATGCATCCCTACAAAACCCCACTTATCATGTTGGAGAGATATTCTGTAATTTAATACAATTTAATGTAATGGAACTTGTAGTCCTAAATTCTTAAAAATTGTGAAAGGGTAATTAACTGCAGACTTATTTCTGAAGCTAATTTATTACGTGTGTGTACACTTATAAGGAATGCAAGAGAAAAATGCACAGGCAACCTTTTTTTAACAAACATAATTAATTTCATTTACTGAATGGTAGATGTTCACAGTTTCTTCAATACTGCCAAAAGAGTCATCTTCTGAGGCATGGTATAATCAATACATTTCACAGGCAATTCAATTCAGAAACAGACAGCTACTAAGAATAAAATATAATTCACTAACACTAATTCAGCACCAACTTAAAAAGCAGTTTGACTCTAATGTTTATACTGGTTGTGCTCATGGTACATGAACATCCCCTAGCCACCCACTCACCAGTCAACAGATTCACTGTCTTGTGTGCTGCATCAAACAACACAAGATGTCTGGACCTATCGTGCAGCAGTCATATTTTTTTAGTTCTTTAGTTCTTACAATGGCTACAAAGGAAGTTGTACTGGCCTTTCCACTTCCTGTCTTTTCATGTTTTTCTCCAACAAACAGAAGAAATTTTAAAATCCAGTGATAGGATTGTGGTCAGCACTGCTCAGACAGATTCAGGAGGGTTTCCCCCCCCCCCCCTGCTCCTATCTGGCTGAAGGGAGAGACCGAAATAGAAGAGACTATTTGGGAGTTCCCCAAATAATTCATTTTTGCTGGTCTCTTGTAAACTCAGGAATGAAGAGCTAAATAATATTCAGATAAGTCACTTCCTTCATAGAGAGAGATTTAGTTGATTGGAAGGAATTTGTTGAGTCCAAACAAGGCCAGAGATAAACAGTTCATCTGTGCAGGCTGGAGATTTTTCATGACACATATATCCTGCCTCAAGGATCTCAAGACTCTGTTAAGCATGTCATAAAATACAGGCAGTCCTCAATTTACATTCACAACCGAGCCTAAAATGTCTGTTGCTAAGGGAGACTAAGTGAGTTTGTCCCATTTTGCAACCTTTTTGCCACAGTTGCTAAGTGAATCATTGTAGTTAAGTTGGTAATGCA
This sequence comes from Protobothrops mucrosquamatus, assembly GCF_001527695.2. Lineage (NCBI taxonomy): Eukaryota > Metazoa > Chordata > Lepidosauria > Squamata > Viperidae > Protobothrops > Protobothrops mucrosquamatus. The sequence continues at coordinate 108,843 of NW_015389408.1, forward strand.
GTTGTTTAGTGAATCTGGCTTCCCCTTTGACTTGGCTTGTCAGAACGTCACAAAAGGGTGATCACATGACCCCGGGACTCTGCAACCATCATAAATACATGACAGTTGCCAAGTGTCCACATTTTGATCACTTAACCATGGGGATGCTGCAACGGGTCGTAAGTGTGAAAAATTGTCATAAGCCATTTTTTTCAGTGCAGTTGTAACTTTGACCTGTCACTAAATGAACTGTTGTAAATGGAGGACTACCTATAGAGCCCACATATAGAAGGATGTTAGAGCAACAACTTATTAGCACTGATGATGTTACCTAGTTTGGGTAATGAAACGTCTGCAAGAAAACAAGCAAGCTCAGAGAACACCAAGGACCCCTCAACAACTTACTTTTCCGTGCTCTTTTCTCATGTGGGATATGTAAACATCTCTCTGAGTAAACAGCCGATCACATTCCCAGCATGTCCAGCCAGGATTAGACACTTTTTTGGGCTCTGCTTTCTTCACAGAAGTGGGGGGATTCTTCTCTGCTTTTTCTGTCCCATTGATGGATTTTGAGTCCTCTTTATTGTGACTGACTGAATTCTGGATGGTAGGCTTTGTACTCAATGGCAAATTGATACCAAGATTCGGTGGTCCTTCAACACTTTTCAGTGTCCCATGCATAGACTGTGGAAGGAAGGAAGGAAGGAAGGAAGGAAGGAAGGAGGGAAGGAAGGAAGGAAGGAAGGAAGGAAGGCAATTAGATTATATCTGTTATTTAAAAGGAATATTGGAATATTCAAGATTCAAGTGAGTTTCTTTTTTTTATTATTATGGGCTTGTGTGCAAATAGTTGGGCATTTTATCAGTCTCATGTGACAATCAATCAGAGATAATTTAGGGTCACAATTTTGATGACCCTATACCATGATATTAGAAGACCTTATGCAATGACAATCAAACCACAGGAGACTTTGTGTGAGTAAGCTGAAATCTTACACAAGATTTGGTCTCATTGCATAAGGTCTTCTAATATCATAGTATAGGATCATCAAAATCGTGACACTAAATTATCTCTGAGATGTCACGCCATTTGAATTTTTGAAGTTGAAGGCATTTCAGAGCTTGAAAAAAAAACACAAATTTCAGTACTGTTCTGGAACAGTGAATTAGTAGTTGACGTGGTAATGAAGAGGGACGCTCATCCTTTTTATCTGAATGCACTGCTAAATTCAGGAGTTTGCTCACCTTATAAGCCCAGAGTATCTCCCACTTTCTGACATCTACCCTTGATAACTTCTCTATTATTAATTATCATCCCTTATTGTTTTATGCAATAGTGTTGCTTCCAAGTAAAAGTGGATGATTTGTACCTTAATATGATCCATCATGAGTTGTTTCTGTGCATACAACAGCGAGCAGTCCGGACACTTGAAGACAGATACTTTCTGGTTTTCAATGTGCTGGTCAAAGTGACGATACAGCAATGGCTGCAGGGTAAACACTGTGTCGCACATGGAACATTTGTATATTATTCTAAAAACCAAAGAGAGTTGAAGAAGTAATGACTGCCCATTGCAGTCCTTTAGTTCACAGAATGACTAAACAAAAGTGTTACTTGCAACAACAACAACAAAAAACCACATTCAACATTCTTTGCCCCCAAATCGATATATTACAATTTATTCAGATGCATTTCTCCAAGTAAGAGATACTTACAGAATATTTGGACATGATTGAAATGTTTTCACTTGTGCTTGTTATATTAGGATTCATACTGGCAGAAATTCACTTTGCCTCCAGATTTGGAGAACTATATGGAGGAAGAATGGAAGCCTACCTTTCAATCCTGCCTCAGTATGGACCCTAACTTCTGTATGTTAGCAATAGCATTTAAGGCTTATATATTGCCCCATAGCACTTTACAGCAGAGGTCCGCGACATTTTGGGCACCAGGGACTGGTTCCGTGGAGAGAGGTTTTTCTGCGGACCGGAGGGGGCGTGGTTTTGTGTGCTGCCTGCATCCCGTGGATGGGGCTTTGGTTGTTTATGCAGCCTGGTTTCTGGCATGCCGCGGCCCAGTACTGGTCCATGGGCTGGGGGTTGGGGACCTCTACTTTACAGCACTCTCTGGGTAGTTCACAATGTAGAGGCCCCCAGCAATCTGGGTCCTCATTTTACCAATCTAGGAAGGATGGAAGGCTGAGTCAATGTTGAACCTATCAGGATTTGTCTGCAATAATGCACTTTAACCACTGCGCCACCAGGACTCCATATTAGTTCCATAGATGCACAGTTGTGCTCAAACAGACATTCCTTACAGGTCTTTCAACTACTAATATGTAAAGGTCAGGAACATATCCAGAAGGGCGCAGTGATATTGGACAAAAGGCTAACGAGTATGATCCATTCCCTGCATTATAAATTCATTCTAAGGAAGTTTCCATGACATTCAAAGACTCTCAGTGTGAATTGCCAGAGGCAACAAAACACAAATTATTTTGCTGTTAATCAGGAAGTGTCGTCAGTCATTTACCATTAAGGCACATACTGATATTTTTGCCCCAAACAACATTTGAAGCAGGCACTGTTCCTCAGGCAAAACATTTGTGCAAGGTCAAGAGCTATCAAAAGTATTGTGGTGGTACCAGCAAAGATTTTTAGGTTTCTTTTCTAATCCCTAAGTTTCTTTTTAAATGGAAAAGCATTCTAAATGACTAGAAGTTAACTATTTAAAGCAGTCTGGCTTCACTGATAAAATAATGCGAATTTCCTGTTAAAGTTAACACAAATATCAATATTTTTACTGCAACATAAATTTTCCTAAACATGGGTGACCAATGTCTGAGAAACACGGTGCTCCAATTCAGTCTCTCAAACTCCTAAAGAACTGCAGAAAGCATCTGGTGTTGCTGTGACCAGATGGAAGGGACATGGCCAAATTGAAAAAATTGAAAACTTGAATCAGATCTTCCTTATGGTATCTTCCAACTCTAGAAGTGTACAGTTCTATAATATCTCAGGATCATAACAAGTGATAATCACATTTTACCAATATGCCCAATATTGTTCTTTATTTTCAAAAGTCTAAAACAAAGGTCCAAGAATAGCAGAGGCTGTTCATGAAAAAAAAACCAGGCACTGCTTAAGGTAGCAACATCCTAAAATACATCCTATATAGGCTTGGTTATGGGAGGAGGTATAGAGATAACAATCAAGGAATCTATAAAAGAGTTTTTACAAAAAATACAGCTTTGCACAGAGAATGTGCAGAAAATGCAGAGTGAATTTCAAAGCTATGAGTGCAACAGAAATCAAAATCACGGAGAGAATATCATCCAAATCCTCCTTATTCTTACTAACCCTCTTCCCTCATAAAGTCTTTTTATTCTTGGCTATGGTTGCATCACAAACTAGCCAACCACATTACAATGTAATATGAGGAATACAGGCAGCCCTCTACTTACAAACATTTGTTTAGTGACCATTTAAAGTTACAATGGCACTAAAAAAAGCAACTTATGACCGTTTTTCACACTTATGACCATTGCAGCATCCCCATGATTATGTGATCAAAATTCAGACGCTTGACAACTGACTCATATTTATGACGATGGCAGTTTCGCAAGATCACATGGTCACCTTTTCTGACCTTCTGACAAGGAAAGTCAATGGGGAAGCCAGATTCACTTAACAGCCATGTTACTACTTTAACAACTGCAGTTGCTTCACCCAGCAACTGTGGCAAGAAAGGTCGTAAAATGGGGCAACATTCACTCAACAGCTGTCTTGCTTAGCAATGGAAATATGGGGCTCAATTGTGGTCATAATTCGAGGACTACCTGTAAGTCAAAGCAGAGTAATAAATGGATTATCATCATGCAGACACTGAAAACAGGTCATTGAACAAACATTTCAGTTAACCATAGGTGTTTCCCATTCACCTATTAGGCTCAGAATTCCTGTTGCTAAGCAAGGCAATTGTTGAGTTGAACCCAATTTTACAACCTCTTTTGCCACAGTTTTTAAGCAGATCATTGAGGCTGTTAAATGAATCATGTGGTTGTTAAGCAACTCGAGCTTCCCTCACTGACTGTCGGAAGCCAGCTTGGAAGGTCACAAATGGCGATCCTATTATTCTGGGGCACTGTAACTTTCCTAAATGCATGCCGGCTGCCAAGCTTCTAACTTTTGATCACATGACCATAAGGATGCTGCATGGACATCAATGCAAGGATTGGTTGTAAGTCATGTTTTCAGTGCCACTGTAACTCTGAACAGTTCTTAGAACCATGACTGTAAAAGAAGGGCTGCCTATATTTGGAAATCCCTCAGCAATTTCTAACTGAAGCAACTGATTCCAGATATTCAAAATGTTGCCATCATTTTAAAGCTGCTTTGCCCTCCATTTGTATACCATAAAGGCTATCACTTCTTTTGCCCACAGAAACATGGGCTTCCTTTGTCACACTCAGTATCAGGGTCTTTTGGGTCCATTATTACAAGTTTCAAATTTCTTTGTTAGCATTTAACTCACTTCCTTTGAACAGGAACTGATGTCTAGGATTTCAGGGGCATCCGTGAAACAATAGCGGTAGTAAAAATAATCAAGATGATTATTGAAGACATCCCTATTTTTTATGTGTATAAAAATGGCTGGCTGGAGAATTCTGGGAGTTGAAGTCCACAAGTCTTAAAGTTGCCAAGTTTGGGCACTCCTGCTCTAAAGAATGTCATTTATCCTCCAGGCACAGCAGCTTCCTGTTCTTTGGTTCAATTGTTGCCACTTGTGTAATTCAGGATTATCTTTCTCTCTGGTCCAGTGATTTGACCAAAACAGGATTTCCGTCTTTCTGCCTACTCTCCAATTACAACTGCAGCTAATAGCTAAGCCAGGGATGGGGAGTGGGGAACAAGGGTAAATAGTCCATAACTGAATTCAGCAGGATATAAAATGGTTCACTGAAGTTAACTCCCACACAAAATAGTATGGTGGAAACGTAACCCAATATATCAGATCCAAATGTCAGTTTTAAAGGCCATCCATAGTGGAAAAGGCAGTAAGCATTCTGGCTTAACAGAAATTCTCTCAAAATAATCACTCTTATATGCATTGCCCTGAGCCAAAATCAAAGAACACTCTTAGTGCAACTCCTCCATTTGTAGCATCTAAATCAGGCACGTCAAACTGCCGGCCCATGGACCGGATGCGTCACACCGAAACCACGCCCACCCCATTGCCGGCAATGGGTGAAAAGTCACAATACATTGCGCGACGTCACGTGATGTCGCGAATTTGACATGCCTGATCTAAATGGAGGGGCAAAAACCCTCAAATTCAGAACTTTTCTTTTAGCTTGAGATGGATTGCTCCAACCTTGCAAAAGGAGCTTATTTTCTACCTGAAATATCTGATACACATTTTATACATCTTATATTGCAACTGCATTGTCCAAAAGGCACAGCGCGCGCCCTTCAGCTCTAGCGATATGAATTACAGATAGTCTTCGACTTACAATAGTTCATTTAGTAACCATTCTATGTTACAACAGCACTGAAAAAGGTGCCTTGTCGCCATTTTTCACACTTATGACTTTTGCAGCATTCCCATGATCACATAATTAAAATTTGGATGCTTGGCAACTGACTCATATTTATGACAGGTGCGGTCTCACGGTGTCATGTGATCTCCTTTTGTGACCTTCTGACAAGCAAAGTCAGTGAGGAAGCCAGATTTCCCTAACAACCATGTTACTAACTTATCAACTGCAGCAACTGTGGCAAGAAAGGTCGTAAAATGGAACAAAACTCACTTAACAACTGCCTCACTTAGCAACAGAAATGTTGGGCTCAATTGTGGTCATAAAGTCGAGGACTATCTATACTAAGTGCTTTTGCCTTTCCCTGCTTCTCAAATAGCATATTTTTTTAAAAAAAAGCTCTACCACTTTATACAGGATACACTTCTTAAGAAAATAAGCATACATTATGCCATTTGAGCTTCAATAATTTCTGGAATTTAACAAAAAGAACACTTACTTAGGCTCTCCTATTTTGATTCCAGGATGTTGTGTATAGGCATGGGAATGGGTGCTGGGTGCTGATTTGAATGCCATTGGGCAAATAGGACACTTGTAGAAGACTTCACAATGAGAACCTTGAATATGGGACTTGAGTGCAGCCACGTCAGAATATACCACGTTGCAGTGGACACAGCTGTAAGAAAGATAGGATAGAGGTTGTAAATGATACTGCTATTTTTTTTCTACACAGATTTCTAACTGGGCACAGAATATTACTCAAGCAGAATTACAGAAAAGAAAGCATGAATTCGTCAATAAACATTGGAAAAGATTCTTATTGTAGCTGAAAGGAAAGCAATGGGTGATGGAGTAGGGCAGGACCCAGAGGTGGTTTTTCAAAAGGCAACTGGACTTTCTCTGTTTTTCCTTGAAGATGTTTCGCTTCTCATCCTAGAAGCTTCTTCAGTTCTTCACAACTTCTTGGATAATAATAACAATAACAACAACAATAATAATAAAGTTGGAAGGGACCTTGGAGGTCATCTAGTCCAACCCCCTGCTCAGGCAGGAAACCCTATACCATTTCAGACAAATGGCTGTCCAGTCTCTTCTTAAAAACTTCTAGTGTTGGAGCATTCACCACTTCTGGAGGCAGGTTGTTCCACTGGTTAATTGTTCTGTCAGGAAGTTTCTCCTTCGTTCTAGGTTGCTTCTCTCTTTGATTAGTTTCCATCTGTTGCTTCTTGTCCTGCCCTCAAGTGCCTTGGAAAATAGCTTGACTCCTTCTTCTTTGGGGCAGCCCCTGAGATATTGGAACACTGCTATCATGTCCCCCCTCGTCCTTCTCTTCATTAAACTAGACATACCCAATTCCAGCAACCATTCCTTATATATTTTAGCCTCCAGTCCCCTAATCATCTTTGTTGCTCTTCTCTGTACTCTTTCTAGAGTCTCAGCATCTTTCTTACATCGTGGTGACCAAAACTGGATGCAGTATTCCAAGTGTGGCCTTACCAAGGCATTGTAAAGTGGTATTAATACTTCACTTGATCTTGATTCTATCCCTCTGTTAATGCAGCCCAGCACTGTGTTGGCGTTTTTGGATGAGAAGCAAAATGTCTTTAAGGAAAAACAGAGAAAGTCAAGTTGCCTCTTGAGGAAAAAAAAGCCCCTTTGGGACAACATGGATGACTGAGAATCTCCATAGATGAATAGGGAAAGAGATTTTACCTTCCTACATGAAACATAGATCTGCGTACAGAGACATCCTGGAAGTGAGATAAATTCACAACAAATAATAATTTTTAAAAGATCTACAATTGTCTTTCCGGCAGTACAAAAATAGAGACAGCCAAGGCAGTTGCTCTTTGGCAGCTGTATCACATGGAAGAAGTTCCCTAACATTCCTTGTGCAGGATGTAAAGACACAGCTGGGTGAGCCTGGTCAGAGGCTTGCTGAGAGAAGCCACAGTGGCCAGGAAAAAGGTACACCTTGGGCCTCTGTTCATTTTAAATATTGCTATTTGGCTTTATACCTAGCAGAAGGGCACAGCTAATAAAAATGATTACAACTTAATAAATATTTATTTATTTATTTATTTATTTAATTACATTTTTACCCCGCCCTTCTCCTTGCGGACTCAGGGCGGCTGACAGCCTGATAAAAACAGATACAAAAATACCCCAAAACTATCTTTAAAAACAGAATTAAAATAAAATATTAGATTTGGCCATTTTTAATTTTAAAATTGTTTTTAAAACCCCGCTAAAATTTCCCCTTAGGCCAGTCCTGCTAGTTGAAATAGCCATGTCTTAAGGGCGCGGCGGAAGGAAGGGAGATCCGGGATCACCCGGATCTCTGGGGGTAGTTCGTTCCAGAGGGTGGGAGCTCCCACCGAGAAGGCCCTCCCCCTGGGAGTCGCCAGCCGGCACTGTCTGGCTGACGGCACCCTCAGGAGACCCACTCTGTGGGAGCGTACCGGCCGATGGGAGGTAATCTGCGGCAGAAGGCGGTCTATATATAACATTGACGATAAATCTGCGGCAGAAGGCGGTCTAAATATAACATTGACGATAAATATAGTAGAATTTAAAAGGAAAAAAAAGATAAGACAATACATCTTTCCTTCCATATCAGGTAACTGCTTTTCAAAATTCTGAGCTATTCACATGTGTGAACTATGATGTTAAAATATGTCCACGTATAAGATATGAGGACAATACAATACAGGAGATAATATATTAAGATAAAACCATAATAAAATAACCGTAACTTGGAGCCATAGAATTGCAATGGGATAGATGTTATAATTGGCTTAGATTAAACTATGCAAAACTTGTATTCCCTGTTCTCAGGGTGCAATATGAGACAATGGAAGCCTTACTATATTTTTATGAGCGCTACGTGGCGATCAAGCAAAAACAAACTAGCTTTCATACATGACATTTTGAACTATTTTTCTTGCCAAGATCAGTCCATACTATACATGGAAAGATGCTGAAAATTTACTCCAATCTGTGCAAAGTAAGGAAGTGAAAACCAGGGTTTCCTCCTACATCAGTGTTTTCAAATTTGGCAACTTTTAAGATATGTGGACTTTAATTCCAGCCAGCATGTCCACACCTCTTAAAGTTGTGTTTGAAAAACACTGGACTACATTGCCTTCTGAGATGTAGACGCCCTATTTCTATTGCCTTTAAGATGGAATTGAATGCCAAAATTTTCCACAGGGCATTTGGGCAGAGAGTTGTGATACTTTAGCTCAGCTGGAGAATTGTGGTGCTTTACCATCATTTACAATCATCACTTTAAATCTTAAGCAGTGTGTAAAATGTGGTATAATTTATATGTTTGTATAAGTGTAGAGGGCATAAGGAATGGCCCTGAAGAACAGGAGGAAGAGTCCAAGGCTGTGATCAGATAAGCAGCCGTGGAGGCTGTTCCAAGAAACTAACTTGAGTAAAGATCTCAAAATCTCATACTACAGACAGAACCACTATTTAATAAGCAAAAACAAAGGTTATACGTACAGATAGTCCTCGACTTATGACTATAATTGATCCCAAATTTTCTGTTGTTAAGTGAGACATTTGTTAAGTGAGTTTTGCCCAATTTTATGACCTTTTCTGCCACAGTTGCTAAGTGAATCACTGCAGTTGATATGTTACTAACCTGGTTGTTAAGTGAATTTGGCTTCCCCATTGACTTTGCTTGTCAGAAGGTTGCAAAAGATGACCCTCAGACACTGCAATGGTCATAAATATGAACCAGTTGCCAAGTGTCCGAATTTTGATCACATTATCATGGGGATGCTGCAAAGGTCATAAAATGGTCGTAAAACTCTGAGAAACAATCGTCAGTCACTTTTTCAGTGCCATTGTAACTTTGAACGGTCACTAAATGAACTGTTGTAACTCAAGGACTACCTGTGCAACTTGATCCTTTGTGAGACAGCAGTTAGTTTGGTCTGGAAGGTAAAAATATATTTTCTGATGAGAAAAATTTCCCATGAGGCTTCTACCCCCTTAATCAACAAGATAGAGATAGTGATCAAGATAGTGACAAAGGAAAGGCATACTTCCTTTCCAGTCCCAATAGAGTGTGACTTTTGTATATATTTGAATAATTTTAAATCATCGTCATCATACTAACCGGAATCCAACTCTTCTTGTATAATGCAGGCAATTCTTTGTGACATGAGTTTGGAAGTGGACTGATCTGCAAATGGCCCCACATTCAGGACATGTATATGGAGATTTATGCTGATGTATCCTCTGATGTGATGCAAAACTGCACAAATTTGGAAGCAACATCTGGCAGATACTGCAGGTCTTCTACAGAATTAAAAAAATTGCGACAATCAGCCATTGAACATAGGCACAAATACTCCACAGTACAGAGTTGGTTACGACCTGCCAGAAACCTTTGAAATAAAATCACATTAGGAAATACCAGCATTCAAAATAATAACAGTAAAATGGCCATTACCTACAATTGCTTTGTCTTTTGTCCTTTTACACATTCAGATTAAAAACAACTTGCACATTACAATCCGTAAGGTACAAATGTTTCTTCACTTGCCTTCACTTCTTACCCTTTCCTTTTCTACCTTCTTTTCTCTTCCACTAAGATGAAATTAGATTGTAAATTCCTTGGTACAGATCTCCCTTCTTTTGTTTACAGTGCCTCCCTTTGATTGCAACCAATAAAGTGT
>NW_015389409.1:0-12500 GCF_001527695.2 Protobothrops mucrosquamatus
TGAAAAAAGCACTTTTGAGACAACCATGACCTGGATGCTGGAGAATCTCCGTAGACATCTCTGTGTTGTTATTGTAATGTGCCAATCTGACTCTATGCTCCTTCCTTCTGTCTTTACCTGATCCAGCTCTCAACTCATAAGACTTTTGGTGGGCAAATCAATCCTTCTGAAGGCCAAAACCTTGAAAAATGCCGGAGTGAGGATGTCAGCCTCCACTTTGACTGCAGAAGCTCAGCTGCCTACAGCTAAGCAGCCTATAAACAGAATCAGTAGGAAGTTAATTAACATTGACTTTGCAGGAAGTTGTTCAATGTGGAAGATCACATGGTCTAAATGTGAGAGAGTCTTGTTGGGAATAACAAGCTCTGATTCACTTCCTTGTTGAGAAAACAATAGCAGGATATCTTGCAAAAAAAGAATATTGATTCTTGTGTTCTTTACCCTTGGATCTAAAGATAACTCTCCTAGTTGGTCTTGGAGACTTGCATTGCCTCAAATATTTGGAAGATTTTAATAGTGGATAAAGCCGGTACTTTGTACACAGAGCTTAAGGGCAGATCTTCCAGCAAATCCCTTGGTCCTCCTTAGTTTTAATTTTGCATAACATTGCTTGCAGTCAATTTCTACACCCCCACTTTATTTAATTAGACAAATTGATCCATCTACAACATTAGCCTTGAAAATATATGAACCTGCTAAGGAAATATTCATATTTCATCTCGCCTCTCTCCTCCCTGACACCCATTCTTAACAAATGTGAGCTGATTATCCACGTACATCTGTCTCATATTATAGCATATTTAACAATGGTAGACTATGTAGAAAAGTCTGGAATAGGATATATTTGGAACAAGGCCCACGTGCAAAGCACAATTAATATATTGCTCTCATCTAGTCCTTCACATTAGTTTTTAATTGTCTTAGTTCGTAGTCTCTTTGACCCCTGCAGTATACTGAAAGTGGTTTGTTTTTTTCAGATAAGATTCTCAGAGTTGTCTTTAACAAGATTTATTGAGATGGATGGAATGGGGCTATAAGAATTCTTTCAAATGAACTGTTTTTCATTTAAAATCAATATATTCCTGTACACATTAAGGGAGAGACTTTCTGATTTTTTTTTTCCCAAGTAGCCTTCCTCTATTCTGTTGGTTTATTCCTTCCTTTTTATAAAAAAAATAAAACTTTTTAAATTATAATTCTTTTTATTAAAGAAGGTGTTTTTTTTTACAAAATTAAAAAAAATCCCTTCCTTTATTCTTCTCCCCAATAAAGAGGAATTAAGATCTGATTGTTTACACCATATTCTCTTGAATATTTTGTTTTTCTCCTTGGAACCTTCTGTAACACCAGGTTGTTTTTTTCTTTCCTTCATGCATACCACTTGTTTCAGACTTAGATAGTGCAAGCATTCAGCACGTTCCATACCAAATAGGTTTATGTATGTATAATTAAACAGAACAGAAAAACTAAAAAAGAAGGTCAAGGAAGAAAGAAAACATAACTTCATTGCAAGTTAGTAGCTTAAAGATACACTGTACACTACACATGGTTAACTATAATGAATTATGGTCACCCTTTATTGAAATTGCTATATAAAACTTCATATACATATGTACATGTATGAAAAGCCAGTGTGTGTATGTTTATGCCTATATATGTGTGGTCTATGTTTATCTATCTGTCTGTCTGTCTGTCTGTCTGTCCGTCCGTCCCTCCATCCGTCTGTCCGTCCGTCCCTCCATCCATCCATCTGTCATCTATCATCTATCTGTCTGTCTGTCTACCTGCCCGCCCGCCCACCTGCCCGTCCATCCATCCATCCCCCCTCCCTCCCTCCCTCCGTCCGTCTGTCCATCTATCCATCTGTCATCTATCTATCATCTATCTGTCTGTCTGTCTGTCTACCTGCCACCCACCTGCCCGTCCATCCCTCCCTCCCTTCCTCCCTCCGTCCGTCCATCCATCTGTCATCTATCTATCATCTATCTGTCTGTCTGTCTGTCTGTCTGTCTGTCTACCTGCCCGCCCGTCCATCCGTCCGTCCGTCCGTCCGTCCATCCATCCATCCATCTATCCCTCCGTCCCTCCCTCCGTCCCTCCCTCCCTCCATCCATCCATCCATCCATCCATCCATCCATCCATCCATCCATCCATCCATCCATCCATCTATCTATCTATCTATCTATCTATCTATCTATCTATCTATCTATCTATCTATGAAGTAAATTCATTTAAATGATATTGGGGATGAGACTTCATGAAAATGTTCATTTGTATTTTAATCTTTAAACTAAAAATATATGAACGAATAGTGCTGAGGCAAAGAAATCTAAAACATAAAATGAGAAATAATAATGAATAGCTGGCATTTAATAAAATTACTGGAATGTAGTAAAATATTTTTATGAGTACCCTACCCTCCCTCTCTTTCTCTGTCTATCGTATTTCCTTTTCGATGAGTCCCGGGGAGCTTACAGCATAGGTTAAGGCAATAAATGAGCCATTTTAAGAAGAGTTTGACAAAAGCAATATGTGTAACAAATTGAGATTAAAACTTTTTAATTATTATTATTTTTCATTAAAGTAGGGTTTTTTTGCAAAATAAAAAGGATATAAATTGAAAGAAAAATAAAATAAAAATGGAAAAGTGATCAATAAATAGAAAATAAAATAAAAAGAAAAAAATATATAAAGAAACGACTTCAAAACTTTCTTATAGCAGTTATAACTACATTTATATTTCATCCTTTCTCTCTAAGGTTACATCAAGGGTCCTTTTTTTCCATATTCCACCCTTTCTAATCATTCAACCCATAAATCACTAGTTTTTTTTTCCTGTTTCAGCCAAAAATCCATTTTTTTTTAAGCATACAATAAAAATCAAGTTTAACTACAGCCATCTTTAAAGCAGCTTCAGAATGTCAGTGAAGGAGAACAGATGACTATCAGCTCTGAGAATTTGGAAAACGTTTTGTTGGACAGAACACATAAACCTGCATTTGAAAAAGTTAATTTGGATATTGAAGGGAAACTAAAATCTAAACAAGAGCTTTTAGACCAGGGTATTGAATTATCATGGTGGCCTCAATTGCGAATGCAATCGAGATACGATAAAGATGCGAAAATATATGGCTTTTTATAAAAAACAGACAATGTTTGATCAGATATTGTTGACCTCTGATGAAAAAAAAAACTGATTAAAAAGCTATATAACTTTCTATTAAATTTGGAAACGGAGGATGAACAAGTGAAAGATACAATGATACAATGGGCAATTTTTTTGGGATATAATATAGAAGTAGAGAAATGGCAAAATCTTTGGGAAAGAAATTATAAATCGACAATGGCAACTTCTTATAAAGAAAACTTATATAAAATGTTTTATAGATGGCACTTACCACCTTCTAGACTAGCAAAAATGTTTAAAAATAGGTCTAGTAAATGTTGGAAATGTAACAAAAAATCTGGCACATATGGACCTGTGTTAAAGCGGGAAAAAAATTGGACAAAATACATACTTGGTTAGAAAAGATGTTAAGAAAACATGTAGATTTTAAACCTGAACTTTTCTTATTAGGTATAATACCAGCAAAATTTGATAAGCAAAGTGTATACTTAACATTGCATGTACTAACAGCAGCGAGGATTGTATTTGCTCAGCACTGGAAGAAGGAAGAAACACCACTAGATGAAGAAATAAAGAATATATTGGACTGTGCTGAAATGGACAGACTTACATGGAGGAACAAAGAGAAAGAAGATATAGAATATTTTCAAACATGGAACTTATTTTATCAATGGTTGGAAAAAAGGGGTAAAGATTAAGAATGTAACTTGCATTATTAAGCAAACAAATTAACCCAGACAACACAGTGTTTATCAAGCACTAATCAAATGTAATAATAGAAAATTAATTCAGAGGTCTCTGCATTATCAGATATATTCAGAAAACTGGCCTATTAAATTATTTAAGTGCCCAAAACACAATCATGTGACAGCAAAGGTGTGTGTGTAGCAGTCGTAACTTTTAGAATGGGTCATAAGTTACTTATTTTGAATCCATTGTGACTTGAGACAGTATGTCTAATTTAATGTAAAGATGGACTAAGGGGTGATATGATAGAAGTGTTCCAATATCCAAGGGACTGCCACAGAAAGAAGGAAGTCAAGCTATTCTCCAGACCACCTGAAGGCAAAATGAGAAGCAATGGATGGAAATTAATCAAGGAGAGAACCAACTAAGAGATAAGGAGACATTTCCTGAGAGTGAGAACAATTAATCAATGGAACGACTTGCCTCCAGAGCTTGTGGGTGCTCCATCACTGGAGGTTTTTAAGAAGAATATTCTGTTATCTAAAGACTTGAATATTGGTCAACTGTAGGAGAAGATGGGTAGAACTTGGGGGTGTAGTCAAAAGACTCACAATGGATTTACAAATGGATTATGTCCAACCCCTCTTAAATTCTGTTGATTCTTATCTAATTCCAAGCAAGTGCTATTAGTTGGGAAGATTTATCTGCACAGACTATGTAGCAATAAATCACCTTCATCTATGGCCTGCTCTTTCACACTTGACATCAACTCAGAATTGGAGAAAGGTCATCTAAGAAGCCATTGGGGACTTATGATCCTGATAATAGTAATAATACTAATACTACTAATACTACTAATAATAATAATAGTAATAATAATAATAATAATAATAATAATAATAATAATAATAATAATAATAATAATAATAATAATAATAAAAGTTGGGAGGGACCTTGGAGGTCATCTGGTCCAATCCCCTGCTCAGGCAGGAAACCCTATACCATTTCAGACAAATGGCTGTCCAGTCTCTTAAAAACTTCTAGTGTTGGAGCATTCACCACTTCTGGAGGCAGGTTGTTCCACTGGTTAATTGTTCTAACTGTCAGGAAGTTTCTCCTTAGTTCTAGGTTGCTTCTCTCCTTGATTAGTTTCCATCCATGGCTTCTTGTCCTGCCTTCAGGTGCCTAGGAAAATAGCTTCACTCCCTCTTCTTTTTAGTATTCCTCATCCCTTTGGGTTAGATGGGAAATTTTGAACATCATCTGAAGGGTTACATTCTCCCACCTCTAAATTAGGGTGTGAAAATTAGGCAAGACAAGAAGCAACGGATGGAAACTGACCAAAGAGAGAAGCAACCTAGAACTAAAGAAAAATTTCCTGACAGTTAGAACAATCAGTGGAACAACCTGCCTCCAGAAGCTGTGAATGCTCCAACACTGGAAATTTTTAAGAAGAGATTGGACAGCCATTTGTCTGAAATGGTATAGGGTTTCCTGACTGAGCAGGGGGTTGGACTAGATGATCTCCAAGGTCCCTTCCAACATTATTATTATTATTATTATTATTATTATTATTATTATTATTATTATTATTATCATCATCATCATCATCATCATCATCATCATTATTGATCATCACACAGTCAGCCAGATGTTCAGACTGGATTTGGCATTTTTGTCTACCTATCGAGTCCTTACCAAGGACCTGGGATAGGCAGACGTGGATGTTTGATGATATTACAGATATCGTCGCAGGATGGAAGCAGTTCCTAGTAAGGCCGCCTTTTGCAATTGACTAATGGCAAATTTGTCAATGCCAATGGTGTTCAAGTATTATTTGTCAATGCCAATGGTGTTCAAGTATTGTTGTTATTATTATTATTATTAAAATGATGGAGAAGTGCCTTTAGTTCTACAGAATAACAAAATTACAGAATAACAAAATTACAGAGTTGGAAGGAACCTTGGAGGTCTTCTCGTCCAATCACACCCTTGAGCAGGAAACCCTACACCAGACATGTCAAACTCGTGACGTCACGTGACGTCGCGAGACGTATAGGGACTATTTTGCCATTGCCGGCAATGGGGTGGGCGCGGCTCCGGTATGATGGAACCGGCCCACGGGCTGGCAGTTTGACACCCCTGCCCTACACCATTTCAGACAAATGGTTGTCCAACCTCTCCTCAAAAGCTTGGAGCACCCACAACTTCTGGAGGCAGGTGGTTCCACTGGTTAATTGTTCTAACTGTCAGGAAGTTTCTCCTTAGTTCTAGGCTGCTTCTCTCCTTGATTAGTTTCCATCCGTTGCTTCTTGTCCTGCCTTCAGGTGTTTTGGAGAGTAGGTTGATTGTAGAATAGGTTGCTGCAGAGCAAAGGAGGTCAAGCAGATGGGTGGAGTACCATCTTGCAAATATCCTTGTATGGAAGGAAGGAAGAAGTGAGAAGTCTTGGGGGGGGGGGAAGAGAGAGAGAGAGAGCAACTAATGATTTTCTGCAAACGTTTGCTCTGCCTAATTGATGCTCATTATTGCACACACCCCACAACAAAGCAAGATTTATGTCCAAGAGGCAACACCACTCAGCTGAAAGGGGGGGAGGAATCTAACAAACTCCCATTAAAATGTTACAGGATAACGCTATTTGTATTAATCCAATCAGACGTTTCATCTCCCCGAACCATTCTGAGATTAATGTGCAAATACCCCCAGGGTATGGTCTGAAAATGTGATTTCAGTAACTTGGCTATCATTCTTTGCAGGATTCAGGTCAAACGAGGGGCAAAACTTCATCCAAACCAAACAAAGTATGTCTGCAATAAATATCTATTGGTGAATTATTCATACATAACAGCATCAGCGACTGCTTGAGCATGCTAAATTAACTGGCATTGATTTCCGCCTTTTTTTATGCCTAGTCGTACAAGCTTTTTTGTACTTTTACTTCGCCTTAACAAATAAAGTATTGATTTAACTGCATGGAACATGTTTTATTTAAACTTTGGCCTTTGTCAGCAAGTTGCTCCTTCTACCCAGCGTGCTCTGCGCTGACTTTACAATGCCTCTCGTACCTGAAGGTGAAATCTCTGGAAAAGTTTTCCTCCGCACGCACCTGTCTGTTATCTTAGCTATGTATACAAATATTTCCAGCGTTGCTAATAGCGGTGAGCATTAAAAGCACATTGAGTGTTCTTAAAAGGTCTCACACTGGCAAAGTGGCAGAGAGAGAGAGAGAGAGAGAGAGAGAGAGAGAGAGAGAGAGAGAGAGAGAGAGAGAGAGAGAGAGAGAGAGAGAGAGAGAGAGAGAGAGAGAGAGAGAGAGAGAGAGAGAGAGAGAGAGAGAGAGAGAGAGAGAGAGAGAGAGAGAGAGAGAGAGAGAGAGAGAGAGAGAGAGAGAGAGAGAGAGAGANAGAGAGAATGAGAAAGAGAGAATGAGAGAGAATGAGAGAGAGAGCGAATGAGAGAGAGAATGAGAATGAGAAAGAGAGAATGAGAGAGAATGAGAGAGAGAATGAGAGGAGAGAGAGAATGAGAGGAGAGAGAGAATGAGAATGAGAATGAGAATGAGGGAGAGAGAGACAATGAGAGAGAGAATGAGAATGAGAGAGAGAGAATGAAAATGAGAGAGAATGAGAATGAGAGAGAATGAAAGAGAATGAGAGAGCGAAAATGAGAATGAGAAAGAGAGAGACAATGAGAGAGAGAATGAGACAGAAAGAGAAAGAATAAGAGAGAGAGAGAGAGAGAGAGAGAGATGAGTTTTACAGCTCAAAAGCTCATTTTGCTTTGATGTGGATCCGATATTTTTTTAAAAAATCTGAAAATTCCATTCCATTTCTCCCTTTTCTATTGATGTCTTTATTCCTGAAAACTAAACAATGAAGAAAAGATTGCAGTGATTAAAAGTTAAGCTCTTGTAAAATCATATAGAATAAGGGTGGTCCTCATCTTACGACCACAATTGACCCCAAAATTTCTGTTGCTAAGTGAGACGTTTGATAAATGAATTTTATCAAATGTGAAAATTGCTTCCCATCCCATGGGAGCCTCAACTTACAACTGCAACAGCTTATGATCATAATTCCAACCTCAAATCTGGTTGTAAATCAAAGATTACCTGTAATTGAAAAATAAAATATAGGTCTCTTGCGTGTAACACCCTTAGCATGCACAAACCATAAACAAATCCTCCCAATGGATTTCTCCAAAATTTCTCTTTTCTATTAAAAGAAGTCGGTGAGTAAATGATCGTCAACTGGAATGAGAAGTGGTGGGGAAAATACAAGATTGTTTCCCTACTTTGGTGATACGTGTAGTCCAACTCATCAGGAGGGCTTTAAACTAAAACTGAGAGGGAAGGATAACCAATCTCTAGGATCTCTAGAACCCAAAACCAATCACAATCCCAAGAAAAGCGGTGAATGCTCCAACACTGGAAGTTTTTAAGAAGAGACTGGACAGCCATTTGTCTGAAATGGTGTAGGGTTTCCTGCCTGAGCAGGGGGTTGGACTAGATGACCTCCAAGGTCCCTTCCAACTTTATTATTATTATTATTAACAATCAGGAGATGCAGGAAACATACCCACAGACAGGCATAGAAGTTTTAAATGGCTATATACAAATGCTCAAAGCTTGGGGAACAAACAGGGCGAACTAGAAGCAATAGTATACGAGGGAGGGCATGACATAGTTGGCATAACAGAAACCTGGTGGGATGAAACCCATGGATGGAATGGACTGATGGATGGATACAAATTGTTCAAAAGAAAGAGGTCTACAAAAAGAGGAGGGGAAGTTGCACTATATGTAAGAGAACACTAGATATCTACAGAAATGCACGTGATCAAAGATAAAATCTCTCCAGAATGTATATGGGTCAATATAAAAGAGAAAAAAAAAGTGACATTGCCATAGGTTTATGTTACAGGTCACCCAAGCAATCAGAAGAAATAGATGAACTCTTTGCCAACCAGTTAACAAATGTATGTAGGAAGCATACCACAGTAGTAATAGGAGACTTCAACTATCCACATATCAACTGGGAAACAAACTCTGTAGTAAGTGGGAGATCAATCAGATTCCTAATCAACCTAGCTGACAACTTTGTCATCCAAAAGGTGGAGGAGGGAACTAGATGTAAAGCTATACTGGACTTAATCCTTACAAATAGAGAAGAAATGATAGAGGGAATTGAAATTGCTGGAATCTTGGGTGAAAGTGACCACGTCATACTGGAATTTAATATAATGCAAACACTGGCAATAGAAAACAATCCAACCAGTGTCTTAAACTTCAAAAGATCCGACTTTCACAAATTCAGAGAGAACCTAGGAAAGATTCCCCTAAAGGGGAAAACAACTCAAGAAGCATGGGAAACCCTGAAAAATGTGATCATAAAAGCCCAGACCAGCACAATACCATTGAGGGGGAAAAAACAAATTCAAGAAGAAATCAGCATGGGTGCACAAAGATCTCTCTGACAAACTGAAATACAAAAAGGACAAATTAAAAAAAATGGAAAGAGGGGCACATAACTAAGGCTTATTATCAGCAGATAGCCAGAACATGCAAAGATGAAGTCAGGAAAGCAAAGGCTCAGAACGAACAAAGACTTGCAACAGAAATCAAGGATAATAAAACAAGGTTTCTTCCAACATATTAACAACAAGAAAAAAGTCAAGGAAACTGTAGGCCCACTAAAGAGAGAAGATGGAAAGGAAATTACAGTCAACTGGGAGAAAGCAGAGCTGCTTAACTCATACTTTGCATCAGTCTTCACACAAAAAGAAACTATAGCCCAACATACCGAAAAAACCATTGCAAAAGACAAATTAGAAACAAAAATTAAAATAAGCAATAAAATGGTAAGAGAACACCTATCTGACCTTGATGAATATAAATCACCGGGGCCTGACAGATTACATCCCAGAGTTCTGAAGGAGCTGGCAGATGTTATGTCAGAACCATTGTACCACATCTTTCACAAATCCTGGAGCACCGGGGATGTACCTGAAGATTGGGAAAGGGCTGATGTGGTTCCCATCTTCAAGAAAGGGAAAAAATAACGGACCCAGGAAACTACAAACCAATCAGTTTAACATCAATACCTGGGAAGATCCTAGAAAAGATAATCAAAAAACAGATCTGCAAACAACTAGAAGCAAACAAATTCATAACCAGCAGCCATCTGTTAAAAACAGATCATGCCAAACCAATCTTATTTCATTCTTTGATAAAGTGACTAAACTAGTAGACCAGTGAAATGCTGTGGACGTAGTATACTTAGATTTCAGTAAGGCATTTGATAAAGTAGACCACAACCTACTCCTTGGTAAACTAGAAAAAGGCAGAATAGACAACATCATCACCAGATGGATCTGTAGCTGGGTGACAAACTGTACTCAATGAGTAGTCCTCAATGGCATTACATCCACATGGGGAGAAGTAAGCAGTGGGGTACCACAAGGTTCTGTCTTAGGCCCAGTACTCTTCAATATCTTCATAAATTACTTAGGTGAGGGAATTGAAGGGGAACTCATCAAATTTGCAGATGACATCAAACTGACAGGAGTCATCCAAGAAGACAAACTCATAATCCAAAAAGATCTTGACAAACTTAAACAATGGGCCCTGTCCAATAAAACGAGTTTCAATTTGGAGAAAAGCAAAGTTTTACATTTAGGCAGGAAAAATCAAAGCTACAATACAGATTGGGTGAGACCTGGCTTAAAAACTGTAACTACGAGAGGGACCTTGGAGTCCTAGTGGACGATCACTTGACTATGAGCCAGCAGTGTGCAGCAGCAACCAAAAAAGCTAATAAAATCCTGGGTTCTATAAACAGAGGCATAGAATCAAGATCACATGAAGCATTATTACTGCTTTATAGAACCCTAGTAAGACCACACCTAGAATACTGCAACCAATTTTGGTCACCACATCACAAAAAAGATGTTGAGAGTTTGGAAAAAATTCAGAGAAGAGCAACTAAGATGATCAAAGAATGGCTGAGGGACTTTGGCTAGTCTAAAGAAAAGGGAGATATGATAGCAGTGTTGCAGTATCTGAGGGGCTGCCACAAGGCAGAGGGGGTCACGTTGTTCACCAAAGCACCAGAGGGAAGGATGAGAAACAATGGTTGGAAACTGATCAAAGAGAGAAGCAACCTGGAATTAAGGAGAAACTTTCTGACAGTGAGGACAATAAACCAGTGGAACAGCTTACCCCCAGAAATCGTGGGTGCTCCATCACTGGAGATTTTTAAGAAGAGACTAGACAATCACCCATCTGAGATAGTATAGGTTCTCCTGCTTGAGCAGGGGGCTGGACTAGAAGACCTCCAAGTTCCCTTCCAGCTCTGTTCTGTTCTGTATATAGAACCTCAGCTGGTCTGAGCTGGAATGTAGACAACACTTCTAAAACAGCTGCTCCAAAATGGCAGCAATTCCTTGTGTATCACTGCTGTGGTTTTGTTGCATGCAGGAGGCACCAGTGATGGCTGAAACTACTTAGATTGCTGGAGATTATTGTTATTCAATGCAAGTCAGAGGCACTACCAGCATATGACATATTTATTATGCCCCATTGTTGGTTGTCATTTGTCTCAACACCAGCTTGAGTGGATTTTAGGCCTGACAGGAAAGCGCAACTGTAAGTCGCTTGCCTTACCGTCTGATTAAGCATTCCGCTCAACACAGCACATTTTGTAATGAGGTCTTAGCACCAAATAGATGTATTTGAAAGGCTACTGTTGACATTGTTCCTTTGAAATTACTGGGTATATTCAGCTCCCTACTAATGCCCTTGACCTTTTGAACATCCCCACTGATAGCTGGATGCTGATAGCTACTCGGTACCGCTACATACAAATGAAAGGAGAAAGCTGAGATGTATCATTGTGTACAATTTACATACAAATGAATGTCTTTAAAGAAACAGAAATAAATCTACTTCCTGAGATGAGATGATACCTGACAGAAGAAGCATTTTTAAAAATGTGTTCTTTTAACATTCAGATCTCATTTGATGTCTTCTTCCATGAATCTGCCCCTCCCTCAGTTCAACCAAAGACAGTGTTACACATGATCACAATCTTTCTTTCTTTCTTTCTTTCTTTCTTTCTTTCTTTCTTTCTTTCTTTCTTTCTTTCTTTCTTTCTTTCTTTTTCTTTCTTTCTTTCTTTCTTTCTTTCTCTTCCACCCTCCCTCCCCCTCCTTCCTTCCTTCCTTCCTTCCTTCCTTCCATTCTCTCTTTTCTTCCTTCCTTCCCTCTTTTCCTTCCTTCCTTTCATCTTTCTTTCCTTTCCTTTCCTTCTTTTTTCCTTCCTCCCTCCCTCCCTCCATCCCTCCCTCCCTTCTTTCCTCCCTCCCTCCTTCCCTCCCTCCCTCCCTTCCTTCCTTCCTTCCTTCCTTCCTTCCTTCCTTCCTTCCTGCCCCTTCCCTTTCTGTTCCTTTCTTTATTCCACATTTATTCTCCCTCCCTCCCTCCCTCCTTTTCTTCCTTCCCTCCCTCCCTCCTGCCTTCCTTTCTTTTCTTTTTTATTCCACATTTATCCTTCCTTTCTTCTTTCCCTCCTTCCTTCCTTCCTTCCTTCCTTCCTTCCTTCCCTCCCTCCCTCCCTCCCTCCCCCCCTCAGTTTTCCTCAAGTAGAGCCAGACAGTCACATACACATTTTCATAGTAATAGCAT
>NW_015389409.1:15000-16877 GCF_001527695.2 Protobothrops mucrosquamatus
ATAATAATAATAATAATAATAATAATAATAATAATAATAATAATAATAATAATAATAATAATAATAATATCATTTGCCTGTAAGCAAGAACTGGTGGGATCATAAAATAGAGAAAGTCATAGAAAATGATAAAATTAAACTGCTCTGGGACTTCAGAATTCCATCAGACAAGCACCTGCAACATAACACCCCGGACTTAACAATTGTCAATAAGAAAGACAAAAAAGTCTGGATAGTGGACGTGGCAGTGTCTGGAGACGGCAGAATAGACGAGAAAGAACTGGAGAAGATAACAAAATACAAAGACCTACAAATAGAAATAGAAAGACTGTGGCAAAAGCAAGCAAGGGTGGTACCAATAGTAATAGGCGCCTTGGGTGCAACCCCAAAACAACTGGAGGTCCTTGTAAGGATTCGATAGGTAGACAAAAATGCCAAATCCAGTCTGAACATCTGGCTGACTGTGCGATGATCCATAATAATAATAATAATAATAATAATAATAATAATAATAATAATAATAATAATAATAATAATAATAATAATAATAATAATAATTGTCTTACATGCTTTCAGAGAAAAATGCAGGACATATATATCAAGTAATAAGCTGACTAACAGACAAATATCAGGCCTGTGATCTATGACTACACTCATGCATTTAAATCATTTTGACCTTCTGTCAAATTAAAAATTGCAACTCAGCAAGGCACTTTCGAGGCATTGTGACACACAAAACTTTGGGAACTGTGTTCAGTTTAAGGCACGTCGGTGATTGTAGGCAAAATAAGTGCCAGTCATTTCTGATTACAATGAAGGTTATTCCAGAAGATTCTTTATAGTTTCTCTAGGGAACGATAGTTTTGAACGAAACACTTCATTTTTGCACAAAAGATCTTTCTTTGTGATTTCCATTGTCAGGTTTCTTCCACTTGTCTGTATGCATCCAAAAGAAAATTGCCTCTTTTTACATTGGATCTCTCAATCCTTTTAACAGAAATACCTATGGGGCATAAATTATAGAGAAAGGCCCCATTGTCTATCTGCCTGTTTATCTGTCCTATTTATCCTTAACTGATAACAGGTAGTCCTTGACTTATGACCACAACTGAGCCCAAAATTTATGTTGCTAAGTGAGAAGTTTGTTAAGTGAGTTTTGCCCCATTTTATGACTTTTCTCGCCACATTTGTTAAGTGAATCACTGCAGTTGTTAAATTATCGAGAGCATCCTGTCCTATTGCATCACAGTCTGACTTGGAAGCATCCCTGCTTCAGACAGGAAGGGGGTGCAGAGGGTGGTGAGGACGGCTGAAAAGATCATTGGCAATTCCCTCCCTCCCATCCAGGACGTGACACAGAAGTGTTGCTTTAGCAGAGTCCGCAGGATTTTCTGGGACGCTACACATCCTCTCCTTTTTTCCTTGTTTCCTTCTGGGAGGGGGCTTCGTGGTATATGAAGCAAAACATCCAGATTCAGTCACATTTTTGTTCCATATAGCATCAACCTTGTGAACTCTCAAGTTTCCTCTTTCCACTATGTGTTCAAGATGGACAGTGATTAATATTTATATATGTGTGTGTGTGTGTATATATATATACATACATACATACATACATACATACATACAGGTATAAACAGGTATAAACATGTATGCAGGTACGAAAACAAATAAACAGGTATATATATATATATATATATATATATATATATATATATATATATATATATATATATATATATATATATATATATATATATATATATATATATATCCAAATTTCTTTTTTTCTGACAAAGAGTAAAGAATTAAATTGGGAGACTAAGATGGACCATTTCTGGCTTTTTTGCCTTCATCAGTTAGCCATACCCTTTATG
>NW_015389409.1:16927-19095 GCF_001527695.2 Protobothrops mucrosquamatus
CCAATTTAATTCTTTACTCTTTGTCAGAAAAAAAGAAATTTGGATATAAAAATACTTCGCAGTTGCGACTTGAGCCTGCTCTATGCCCCTAGTTGGGGGCGGCAAGGCAAGAGATACTATAAAAAAGAGTAAAACTGCAGTATGCAGTTGAAAATGTCAAGGTGTTCACAATCAGACTGATCTGTCTGAACTCCCTATATATATATATATATATACAGGCCAGTGTGCTCATAGTAAAAAAATGGCAATAAAAGTTGTCTTGTCTTGTCTTGTCTTGCCCTGTCCTTACCTTACCTTACCTTACCTTACCTTACCTTATCTTATCTTATCTTATCCTGCCTTGTCTTGTCTTGTCTCATCTTGTCTTGTCTTGTCTTACCTTATTTTATTTTATTTTATCTTATCTTGTCTTGTCTTGTCTTGTCTCATCTTGTCTCATCTCGACTCGTCTCATCTCATCTCGTCTCGTCTCGTCTCGTCTCATCTTGTCTTGTCTTGACTTGCCTCGCCTCGCCTCGCCTCGCCTCTTCTTATCTTATCTTATCTTATCTTATCTTATCTTATCTTATCTTATCTTATCTTATCTTATCTTATCTTATCTTATCTTATCTTATCTTAGCTTAGCTTAGCTTAGCTTAGCTTAGCTTAGCTTAGCTTTCCTTACCTTACCTTACCTTACCTTACCTTACCCTACCCTACCCTACCCTACCCTACCTTACCTTACCTTACCTTATTACATGACCATGGGGATGCTGCAATGGTCGTGTGAAAAAATGGTCACACGTCACTGTGTTCACTGCCGTTGTAACTTTGAACCTATCATTCTGCATATATGAAAGAATTATCAGGTATATTTCAACAGAGTTTAAACAATCTTCATACAAAAAGATTAGCAAGTACTTCAAGCATTAGGGAGATTTTTTTTCCTGTGTGGTTTATTCTCAGCAGCCAAGATCCAAGTATATTTTGAACAGCTGGTGTAATGATCAATCAAAACACTGCAAAAAAAAAATCAAAGCTGTGTAATAAAGATTCAAACATTTCACTTTTGAAATGCTAAATATTTTTGTCACCTTGAAAAGAAAACTAATTCCTGCTAAATTCCCAGAATTAGCGCACTATTAAGCGTAAATGAAACTCCTACAGACATATCTTCAACAAAGACTGTATAAGAATGCATTCACAAGTACGATAGAATGGCATTGTGGTAGAATAGTATGGAATTAGATTTATCAATGCTACACAAACATTTTTTTCATGTGAGTGTATTACAACCTCTGCGTTGTCAGTAATACATGATGAAGCTCTCCTGTTTAACTTGTATAGAGTCAGATCTGGTTCAATTTATGCAGGATGTGGATGTTTCACAAGATATGTTATCCCACCTTTATTATTTTTTTTATAAATAACTCAAGGTGGTGAATATATCTAATACTTCTTCCTCCTCCTATTTTCCCCACAGTATCAAGCCTATGAGGTGGGTTCAGTTAGGGTAACTTAATGGTCCATATTTTGGGATTTTGAATAACTCTACCCATTATGCAATATAGCACTTAGCAATAGCACTTAGACTTATATACCGCTTCACAGTGCTTTACAGCCCTCTCTAAGCGGTTTACAGAGTCAGCATATTTGCCCCCAACAATATGGGTCTTCATTTTATCGACCTCAGAAGGATGGAAGGCTGAGTCAACATTGAGCCAGTAAGAATTGAACTGCTGGCAGTTGGCAGAATTAGCCTTAAACACTACATTCTAACTACTGCGCCACCATGGTTTAATATTCAATGCAACCCAGTTTTGAATGTTAAAGAAGACAGAGGAGGTAAGGGGGCATGATAAAAGTTTGTAGGTCCCAAAATATGTACTAAATTATTAGATAGATAGATAGATAGATAGATAGATAGATAGATAGATAGATAGATAGATAGATAGATAGATAGATAGATAGATGATAGATAGATAGATAGATAATAATAATAATAATAATAATAATAATAATAATAATAATAATAATAATAATAATAATAATAATAATAATAATAATAATAATAATAATAATAATAATAATAATAATAATAATAGTAAAGTTGGAAGGGACCTTGAAGGTCATCTAGTCCAACCCCCTGCTCAGGCAGGAAACCCTATACCATTTCAGACAAA
Organism: Protobothrops mucrosquamatus; assembly: GCF_001527695.2. Classification (NCBI taxonomy): domain Eukaryota; kingdom Metazoa; phylum Chordata; class Lepidosauria; order Squamata; family Viperidae; genus Protobothrops; species Protobothrops mucrosquamatus. Next base: position 19,090 of record NW_015389409.1, read on the forward strand.
TGGCTG
>NW_015389409.1:19224-31091 GCF_001527695.2 Protobothrops mucrosquamatus
CTATCATGTCCCCCCTCGTCCTTCTCTTCATTAAACTAGACATACCCAATTCCAGCATCCGTTCCTTATATGCTTTAGCCTCCAGTCCCCTAATCATCTTTGTTGCTCTTCTCTGTACTCTTTCTAAAGTCTCAACATCTTTTTTACATCGCGGTGACCAAAACTGGATGCAGTATTCCAAGTGTGGCCTTACCAAGGCCTTGTAAAGTGGTATTAACACTTCACGTGATCTTGATTCTATCCCTCTATTAATGCAGCCTAGCACTGTGTTGGCCTTTTTGGCAGCTGCAGCACACAGATAGGTAGGTAGGTAGGTAGGTAGGTAGATCATAAATACTAGATAGATAGATAGATAGATAGATAGATAGATAGATAGATAGATAGATAGATAGATAGATAGATAGATCATAAATACTAGATAGATAGATAGATAGATAGATAGATAGATAGATAGATAGATAGATAGATAGATAGATAGATAGATCATAAATACTAGATAGATAGATAGATAGATAGATAGATAGATAGATAGATAGATAGATAGATAGATAGATAGATAGATAGATAGACAGACAGACAGACAGACAGACAGACAGACAGATAGATCATAAATCTAGAGAGAGAGAGAGAGAGAGAGAGAGAGAGAGAGAGAGAGAGAGAGAGAGAGAGAGAGAGAGAGAGAGAGAGAGAGAGAGAGAGAGAGAGAGAGAGAGAGAGAGAGAGAGAGAGAGAGAGAGAGAGAGAGAGAGAGAGATATGATATACCTCAAAATGATTACCCTCTGAAGACATAATGTCATAGTTTCCTAATTTATAGTTTTGTACTTTAACCGTTTGACCCCACTGGCTCTGTATGTATATTTTTATGCGTGCATGTATGTAATGTAGGTATCTGCCTGTCTGTCTGTGTTTGTGAGGATCCAACTGAGTCACCCCATCAAAGCAGATCTGCAAATTGAAATCAGTAACTACAAAATGCTACTATGGTATTTCTCCTGTTGTTGAAGGTGTGTGTGTGTGTGTGTGTGTATGTCAACGCAGAACATTGCAATTTCAGTTCTCTCCATGGAAAATGCAGAGGAAGGCAGAACAATGTGACGGACTTTCTGACACTGATGTGCCCAGCCAGCCAATTAGATTCCTGACCTTATTTATCTCTCTGCCTATCAGAGCTTTTTTTTGCTGGCAAGGCTATGACGAGTCCCTCTCCTAACCATTTCCAATTAGGTCCTGCTTGTGTAAAATGGATCTTTCTTTATGCAGAAATGGTTTTTATTTCAGTCTGCTTATGATACCAAATAGTTGGGGGGAAAGGCATAAACATATTTCCCATTATCCGTTTTTTTCCTGTCTGGAGTGCCTTATTCCAGGATTATTCGAAAGTTGTGCATGTATTCAGAGAGCACAAGAATAAACGTAGACAATGGGCTTCCCAGAATATCTAACATCTCAATCAGCATGTGGGTATATTGGTTATGTTTTGATTATATCCTTTACTTGCTGTCTACTTAAAATAGTAATTTTGGATGGATCTGAACCCCATAGGGTTGATGGCTATTCCTGATGATATGTCAAAGAGCTTTTGCATTATAAATATTAGTGGTACAATTATTCTTTATGAAATACAGATGGCCCCTGAGGGAGAAACCAGTCTTCCTTAATTTGTTTTTTTTTTCAAAAATGATCCATCAAAAAGAAATTAATATAACTCAAGGTCAAACCATTGCAACAAGCCAATATTCTATGTTATAAATTGTCATTATCCAGAGTGGATTATAATTTCAATCAGATTTCCTTTACTCTGGTCCAAGGTAACATTGTGAAGTCCTTCAAGATAGTAAAGCTTTCTCCTCTTAGTAATGAGGTTCAGGTCTCAGACTGAGTGGCCAAAATCTCTTTTTCTAGAGTCTCAACATCTTTTTTTATACTGTGGTGACCAAAAGTGGTTGCAGTATTCTAGGCGTGGTCTTACTAAGGCTTTAATGATAATGATAATAACCTTTATTGGCATTTTTTTTCCTGTGGGCACAATGGTACACATTAAAAATGAAATTTAGTTGCTTGCTCTCAAGTGTACACATACATAACACACATTTAAAAACATAATATATACAACATATGTATAGACCTACACCCTTACATAAAAGTAACATATAAATATTAATCGCCATCCATCTTGAATGCATAACGGAAGGAGGTAGCTTTAGAGTTCACAAGGTTAATGCTGTATGGAACAAAACTGTGACTGAATCTGGATGTTCTGCTTCGGGTACCATGGAGCCCCCTCCTCCCAGAAGGTAACAAGGAAAACAGGTCGTGGAGAGGATGTGTAATGTCCCAGACAATCCTGCGGACTCTGCTCAAGCAACACTTCTGTGCTATGTCCTGGATGGAAGGGAGGGAACTGCCAATAATCTTTTCTGCCATCCTCACCACTCTCTGCACTGCCTTCCTGTCTGAAGCAGGGATGCTTCTAAACCAGACTGTGATGTGTATGACAGGATGCTCTTGATCATCCCTCTGTAGAAAGTGGTCAGGATAGGGGAAGGAAGATGTGCTTCTCATGCGATGCAGAAAATGCAGACGATGCTGTGCCTGCTTCATCAGTGTCTCACTGTTGAGTGACCAAGCCAGCCTACTTATTAACTGCACTCCAGGACTTTGATGCTGGTACCTGTCTCCACAGGTGAATCATTAATGCACAGAAGAGTGTGGTATAACATGGTCCCAAGCCATGTAGGGCTTTAAAGTTGATAACCATCACTTTGAATTGTACCTGGAAGCAGACTGGCAACTCCTGCAGAAGAGGTGACACATGCACAAGCCGCTACATTCTGAACTAACTGAAGCGTCCAAACACTCTTCAAGGATATTTCAAGTTGGCAGATCTTAGTGCAAGATTTTTGGCAAGAGACATCTCCCCATCTTGAAGGGAGACAGTGGGCAGATCAGTGCCCATGTATGCCGCCTTTTTAATCCCAGCCCCAAAGCATCACTCTTGTTGTGATTCCTCGCCAGCCAGTGGACCCGGCAGCTGAGTCTGAGGAATCAGAGGAGGAGGAGGAGGGGCCTGGAACGACAGAGGAAGGCTCTGAGGAGCTCCAAGACTTACAGTTGAATGAGGAGCCTGGCCCCTCTACTCACGTTCAGGCTGAGACACAGCTGTGCTGGGAGCCTGAGTTGGACAGTGATGAAGAACAGTTGGGACAAATCCAGGATGCATGAAAGTGGAGGCAAGAGAAGCGAGTAGGGCAGAGGAATGCAATGGGGGGCTCCAAAGGCAAAGGAGAAGGTATTAGGAAGCCACGCCTTGGCTGAATTATAAAAGGGAAGGTGTGGGAGGTACTGGTTGCCAAAGGCAACCATTCGTGTTGAGGAATTGAGTTTCTGTGGACTGTGTTTGTTTGCCTTGGACATTGACTCAGGTCTGTGAATAATAAAAGGGGATTGGTTGGTTTTTTTCCTGCGGTTCCAGCCTGCTTGTTGGAATAGGGGTTTCTCCTTGTCAGCTTAATAAGGACTCACCTAGGCTGGGACAGAACAACTCTCTCTAATGGATTAACTGCATGAAAAATACTCTTCCCTTCTAATTCCTTTCAAAAGTCCGTGCCTTACCTGGGTTTGTACTTTTCCTCAGACATTCAAGGAAGTGAAAACTTTATTTGGTCTGCATTCATTCCTCATTCAAGTAGGAAACAATCAAGCCAGACAGCTCTTCATTTATCCTCTTTATATCTTCACTCTGTCCCATACAGGAAACTTATTATTAAGCAATCAAGAGGGTGCCCCAGCAATCATCAGAGGATTGCATTCCAACATTACAAGTGTCAGGTTGCTGCCCAGAAAAGCCTTCTTCTGTGAAACTGTAGCTTTCTGCGGAATATGAATTTTTATTAGGGGACTGGAATATTGAATTGGGCGGCAGATGGAGAAATTCTTCAGTCTTCTTATTCCTCAATCAGCCATTGGGGTGTAGCTTTTTTTTTTGTTCCATCTAGAAATAGCTTTAGCTCATTCAGCCACATGCATGTGTACAGCATAGGCCTCTATTTTAGGCCAGATCAGAGCTACAGGAAGTTGGAAATGAACCAGGTACTTTTTTCTACCTCCTCCTGCGAGTCCCCTGGACAGCAAGGCGATCAAACCGGTCAGTCCTAGAGGAGATCAACCCTGACTGCTCTTTAGAAGGCCAGTTCCTGAAGTTGAAATTCAAGTACTTTGGCCACCTAATGAGAAGGAGGGACTCCCTGGAGAAGAGCCTAATGCTGGGAAAGATTGAGGGCAATAGAAGAAGGGGACGACAGAGAATGAGGTGGCTGAATGGAGTCACTGAAGCAGTAGGTGTGAGCTTAAATGGACTCCAGAAGATGGTAGAGGACAGGAAGGCCTGGAGGAACGTTGTCCATGGGGTCACTATGGGTCGGACACGACTTCGCAACTAACAACAACAACTTTTTTGTTGGCTTCAAAAGAAGTGTTTTTTTGTGGCAGGTCTCCAAACGCTCTCAATTTTGGTCTGGATCCAAATCACAACCCTTCACAAACCAATGTTCCTTGAAGTAGAAAGTTGTATGCAAGTAGTCCTCAACTTATAGCAGTTCACTTAGTGACCGAACTTACAACAACCCTGGAAAAAGTGATTTATGGCTATTTTTGACCACTTATGACCATTGCAGCATTCTTAAGGTCACATGATTGAAATTCAGATGCTTGGCAACTGACTCATATTTATGACGGTCGCAGCGTCCCAGGGTTGTGTGATCACTCTTTGTGACCTGCTGACAAGCAAAGTCAATGGGGAAGCCAGATTCACTTAATAACCTTGTTACTAATAAGATAGAAAGATAAGGTGAGGTGAGGTGAGATGGGAAGATATAAGATAAAATATAAGATACGATATGATGAGATACATAATAAATTAACTGTATTGTGTAAAAATTTTAAAAAATAATAAAGTGTCTGCAGCTGCCAAAAAAGCCAACACAGTGCTAGGCTGCATTAACAGAGGGATAGAATCGAGATCACGTGAAGCGTTAATACCACTTTACAATGCCTTGGTAAGGCCACACCTGGAATACTGAATCCAGTTTTGGTCACCAGGATGTAAAAAAGATGCTGAGACTCTAGAAAGAGTACAGAGAAGAGCAACAAAAACGATTAGGGGACTGGAGGCTAAAACATATAAGGAACGGTTGCTGGAATTGGGTATGTCTAGTTTAACCAAGAGAAGGACAAGGGGGGACATGATAGCAGTGTTCCAATATCTCAGGGGCTGCCATAAAGAAGAGGGAGTCAAGCTATTCTCCAAAGCACCAGAAGACAACACAAGAAGCAGCGGGTGGAAACTAATCAAGGAGAGAAGCAACCTAGAACTAAGGTGAAACTTCCTGACAGTAAGAACAGCTAACTACTGGAACAACCTGCCTCCAGAAGCTGTGAATGCTCCAACACTGGAAGTTTTTAAGAAGAGACTGGACAGCCATTTGTCTGAAATGGTATAGGGTTTCCTGCCTGAGCAGGGGGTTGGACTAGATGACCTCCAATGTCCCTTCCAACTTTATTATTATTATTATTATTATTATTATTATTATTATTATTATTATTATTATTATTATTATTATTATTATTATTATTATTATTATTATTATTATTATTGTTATTGTTGTTGTTGTTGTTGTTATTATTATCATTATCATTATTTTTTATTATTATTATTATTATTATTATTATTATTATTATTATTATTATTATTATTATTATTATTATTATTATTATTATTATTATTATTATTATTATTAAATATGACAAGATAAGACAAGGATAGGACAGGACAGGACAAGATAACTTTTATTGTCATTTTTTGCTATGAGCACATATACACACATAACACAGTTAACTTTCTTTCATAAGCATTTTTGTTCATTTATCATGAAGCATTTAAGCTGTAGGCTGGATCCAAGCATTCTGTCTTAAATTCTTAGGTGAATTGCCTAAATCTCTCCAATTGATTTCGCTTCTCTCTCAAATTTACAACCTGGCTTTAGGCAGCTGGAATGTAGCAAAATGTAAGTTTGGATATGTACTTGAGAGGGGGGAAAACATTCATTTAAGTACTGCTATAGGTAAGAATTTAGAGATAAACCTCTCTATAAGTGCAGTTTAGAAACGTTCACAGATTAAATCAGCAGTGAAACAGAGTGAGGAAAAATCAGCAGAGACAGAAAGAGAGACATTCGTCTCCTATTTGGAAATGTTGAGAACTGGGCCAGGATTTATTTCCTGCTCTCCCTGATTTAATCTGTGAACCTTCCAAGTGCTCAATAAAGAGCATTTTTCTTTTTTAAAGGAAAATTTTTCTCTTTAGAATTGGGTGTAGGGATATATTTGTGCATATCTATAGCTCTGTCCTTCTATCTTTCTGTCTGTCTGTCTGTCTCTCTCTGAAATATCTCTGTCTGTCTGTCTGTCTGTCTATCTATCTATCTATCTTTCATATCTATCTTTCATATCTATATCCTGTCTGTCTGTCTATCTATCTATCTTTCATATCTATCTATCAATCCTGTGTCTGTCTACCTACCTACCTACCTACCTACCTACCTACATCTATCTATCTATCTATCTGTCTGTCTGTCTGTCTGTCTGTCTGTCTGTCTGTCTGTCTGTCTGTCTGTCTGTCTATCTATCTATCTATCTATCTATCTATCTATCTATCTATCTATCTATCTATCTATCTATCTATCTATCTATCTATCTATCTATCTCTATCATCACTTTAATCGAGATGGACCCTGGTAATAATAATACATTTATAGCATAGTATTTAAAAAATGTGTTAGCCCTTTGTCTCATCGAACATGGAATAAACGTGTATGCATTTGAACAGCCTTGCTTCCTGGTTTCTTTGTCTCATCCAGGAGAACTCCGTTGCCTCCAAAACTTGGTTAATATGAACTTTATTGCTATGCTTATAATAATCATAGAATAACATCACAGTCATCATTGTCAACAACAACAAAGGGAATTTTGCTGGAAAACTTTCGTGTTGTAAATTGTTTGACTTTGTTGCATCTTTGCAGCTAATCCTTGTTTCTGTAGGCTGGCTGTCTAGAGAATGTTTATCTAGGGTACCAGAAAGTCAAACAACGGTCAGTGGCATTTTGCCTAAAACAGAAATGAAATTTGGGTTTTCCAGCAGCAGTGAAATTATCTGAGGAATTTCAAGGGGAAACAAAACAGACTCACACAAATTGATCATATAAAAGTATGTGGAAATCTATGTGGAGTTGTCAGGAGGTTTAAGATGCTTCCTGTAAATGTCTCCAGATACCAAGACAATTATGGGATGGGAGGGAGAGCCAGTTGATAATCGTGTTCTTCCATTACCCAATAATTCCCACTAAGGAGCCATTTGTAGAAGGAAGGATGGGTTCACTGATAGCTATGATTTTTACAATCTTTTTTTGTCACAGTTATTAAGTAAATCACTGCAGTTGTTAAGTAAGTAACATGGTTGTTAAGTGAATCTGGCTTCCCCATTAGATTTCCTTATCTGAAGGTTGCAAAAGAGGATCACATGAGCCCAGAACACTGCGACCGTCATAAAGATGAGTCAGTTGCACAAACGACTCGATTTTGATCACATGACCGTCGGGATGCGGCAACGGTCATAAGTGTGAAAAAGGTCACGAGCCACTTTTTCAGTGCCACTGTAACTTTGAACAGCCCCTAGATGAACTGTCTTAAGTCGAGGACTCCCTGCACCCTATCTGAAAAGACAGAACAATGTTTAGAAACATTTGAACGATGAATGATGGCTATTTCAACCTCCTTGGGATGAACTGAGGCTGGCTACTATTTCAGAGACAGGAATCAAATGAATTCTACACCACTTGAAGATCAAAGGAGCAGGTTTTTGACCCTCGTTACTGTCAACACTGCTAACATCAGATGTTTTTGCATTGACAACAGATGGAAATGTAGCCATCTTTTACCTTTTGCTTTTACAGTTACATGATGCTGGCGGGGGGGAAAGTGAATGAGAATCCAGCTAGACATAGCAACGCTGAACCTAGCGTGAGAATCAAGGTTGTTGAAATCAGAACTGATAAAGAATTGGCAGGCTGGAAAGCTGGAGAGGAAGCACGCGCTTCAAGCTAATTGGGGAATGTGATTTATGACTGTTAATTGGAGAGAATTGTGCTTTAATACTATGTGCCCAGGGGAGAGGAATTCAGTTTTTGGCTTTGATTATGTAAGTGCCGATATTATGCTACTCGAATAAAAGATCCTTTAAGGTAAACAATGCCTTGAAGTTCTTTTGAAGAGTTTCATCTGTCGGAACCATGACAGTTACTGGTACTCCTCAACTTACAACAGGTCATTTAGTGACCTTTCAAAGTTACAGTGGCACTGAAACGAGTGACTTATGACCATTTTTTGCACTGATGACCTTGGTCCTATGATTTCCATTCGGAATGCTTGACAACTGGTTCATAGTTATGATGGTTGCAGTGTCCCGGGGGGGTGTCATGGGACCCCCTTTTGTGACCTTCTGACAAGCAAAATCAATGGGGAAGCCAGGTTCACTTAACAGCCATGCTACTCACTTAACAACTGCAGTGGTTTACTTCACACCTTGCTGCAAGAAAGATCATAAAAATCATGGCTATCAGTGAACCCACCCTTCCTTCTTCAAATGGCTCCTTAGCGGGAATTATTGGGTAATGGAAGAACAAGATTGTCAATGGGGCCCTCCCTCCCATCCCATTTGTTCACTTAAGGAATGTGACGAGAAAAGTTATAAAATGGGGCAACACTCTCTTAATAGATTTCTCACTTAGCAAACAAAGTTTTGGGCTCAGTTGTGGTTGTAATTTGAAATCTATCTGTACCAGCTTTTCTTTCTACCCTTTGCCTGAAGCACCTGGATGCCTTCTTCCGTTTCACAGAATGGGTCAGAGCTCATGTGAGAACCACACAGGACGTTTATGAATAGAATAGAATAGAATAGAATAGAATAGAATAGAATAGAATAGAATAGAATTCAGACTAGACTAGACTAGACTAGACTAGACTAGACTAGACTAGACTAGACTAGACTAGAATAGAATAGAATAGAATAGAATAGAATAGAATAGAGAGAATAATAGACTAGACTAGACTAGACTAGACTAGAATAAAATGCAGACTAGACTAGACTAGACTAGACTAGACTAGACTAGACTAGACTAGACTAGACTAGACTAGAATAGAATAGAATAGAATAGAATAGAATAGAATGGAGACTAGACTAGACTAGACTAGACTAGACTAGAAAAGAATAGAATAGAATTTCAGTGGTTACACAAAAATCAATCAATCAGAATAGAGCTGGAAGGGACCTTGGAGGTCTTCTAGTCCAGCCCCCTGCTCGAGCAGGAGAACCTATACCATTTCAGACAAGGGACCGTCCAGTCTCTTTTTCTTCTTTTCTTTTTTAAATGACAAAAGATACAAGTCCTTTGCCTGCCACCTGGTTCTTAAAAAGCTGTTTCATTGTTTACTGGTTCCATCCAGGGATTCTTTTATCTCATTAGCCTGATCCCTCGTAAATTCTCCCGACCTGCTTTGCTTTCATAGCCGCAAAGTATTTCTGGAACCCATCTTATTATAGGCCATCAAAAGCATCCTACTGCTGTAAACCAAGAACAGCCTTGTTAAGAAATGAGCCGTCGAGTCACACAGTCTGCTACAGAATACCACACAAAATTGTGATAATTGCTGCTCAGTGACCTTCTCCTCAGCAGATAGGTCTCTTGTGCCATTTCCCTCCTGTGGTTTATTCTTTATTCATTTTCACAACACAGCACACTGAGGGGAGAAAAAAGAGTAGATTTTGAGATCAGCAGATTGCTTTATTTTATTAGCCAGAGAGAAAAGCAAAATAAATACCCATAACAGAAGATGCTTTAATAATGATGATGATGATGATGATGATGATGATGATGATGATGATGATGATGATGATGATGAGAGGGACCTTGGAGGTCATCTAGTCCAATATTTTGAGCACCAGGGACCGGTTTCATGGAGAGAGGTTTTTCCGTGGACCAGAGAGTGTGTGGTTTTGTGTGCTGCCTGCATCCCACGGATGGGGCTTTGCTTGTCTGTGTGGCCTGGTTGCATGGACAGGGGGTTGGGGACCCCTGATCTAGTCCAATCCCCTGCTCAGGCAGGAAACCCTATACCATTTCAGACAAATCGTTGTCCAATCTCTTCTTAAAAACTTCCAGCGTTGGAGCATTCACCGCTTCTGGAGGCAGGTTGTTCCACTGGTTAATTGTTCTAACTGTCAGGAAGTTTCTCCTTAGTTCTTGGTTGCTTCTCTCCTTGGTTAGTTTCCATCCGTTGCTTCTTGTCCTGCCTTCAGGCGCTTTGGAAAATAGCTTGATTCCCTCTTCTCTGTGGCAACCTCTTGAGATATTGGAAGACTGCTATCATGTCACCCCTAGTCCTTCTCTTCATTAAACTAGACTTGCCCAATTCTGATACTCTCCTGGAAACGGAGTCCGTGCAGGTTGTCCTTTATCTACCGCCTTTTGTTTAATAACAATTCAGAGGTATGAAAGCCTCGTAAATTATTGCATGCACCCTCGAAGTCACATGATCACATTTTGGGTGCTTGGCTCACATTTATTGCAGCTTTTTTGGTCACACGACCATGTTGTGTGATTGGTTTTTTTTTAAATGCTGTTTGCTATTTTTTTTATTTTTTTTTTTGCAACAACATCAATTCAGGAGAATGGATTCAGACTAACAATTGCATGATTCCCCTAAGGACCACTGTAAAAATGGTTGTGAAATTGGATCCGGTCCTGTGGGTACCTCAACCTGCAATGATCATGACTTACAACCTAAATTCTGGTCCCAAATTCTGGTCCCAACCACAATTGTAATTTAACGATTATCTGTATGGTGTTAAAAAAACACCAGATGTACAGTTACATTCCTAATTTATTGGAACCATTGTGGTTTATCGGAAGAGGTTCCACAGAAGATGTTGCTTTATTTTGAAAGGCTCTTGGCTAAAAAGGTGTTTAAACTATAATGTTTGCCTAATATTTTCTGTTTATTACAAAACCTATTTTATGGTCCTTTTCTTCTTCTTTTCCTCATATATTTCCATGTTAGAAAAATATTTAAAAGATCTAATTACATCTTTTGAACAAGTCATATGAGAAATGGCACACTCTAATATCCCAGATGTTGTCACTAGATTAGGCTAGCAACAGGAATGAAACAAGAATACATGCATGCATGCATAGATACATACATACATACTGTACATAATACATACATATATATTCTTGTTTCATTTCTCTTGCTAGCCTAATCGAGAGACAACATGTAGGATATATACACATATACATACATACATACATACATACATACACACACACACACACACACACACACACACACAAAGTCAGGCCCCAGAGATTACTACATTAAGGGTAACGTAATGTCAAAAGGTGCTATTTTATTTTTTTCAGGGGAAATATTGCTGTACTTAGGAATCTTCAAAGGTCCTGGGTCAAACAAGGGAGGAAGTGTTTAGAAGGAAATGGCAAACAATTTGAACATTTAATGTAAATTATTATGGTGGCATGTGGTCTGGATTCCCAGGAGGACTCCACTCCAGAGGGCAAAGAGGCAGTGAAGCAAAAGAATACAAAAGAAAGAAAGAGAAAGAAAAAGGAAGGAAGGAAGGAAGGAAGGAAAGAAAGAAAGAAAGAAAGAAAGAAAGAGGGAGGGAGGGAGGAAGGAAGGAAGGAAGGAAGGAAGGAAGGAAGGAAGGAAGGAAGGAAGGAAGGAAAGAAAGAAAGA
>NW_015389409.1:31995-38509 GCF_001527695.2 Protobothrops mucrosquamatus
GATAGATAGATAGATAGATAGATAGATAGATAGATAGATAGATAGATAGATAGATAGATAGATAGATAGATAGATAGAGATAGAGATAGAGATAGAGATAGAGATAGAGATAGAGATAGAGATAGAGACATAGACATAGGTAGGTAGGAAGATAAATAGCTAGATAGATAGGTAGATAGATGGATGGATGGATAGAGATAGAGATAGAGATAGAGATAGAGATAGAGATAGAGATAGAGATAGAGATAGAGATAGAGATAGAGATAGAGATAGAGATAGAGGCAGAGGCAGAGGCAGAGACAGAGACAGAGACAGACATAGGTAGGTAGGTAGGTAGGTAGGTAGATAGATGGATGGATGGATGGATGGATGGATGGATAGAGAGAGATAGAGATAGAGATAGAGATAGAGATAGAGATAGGGACAGGGACAGAGACAGAGACAGAGACAGAGACATAGGTAGGTAGGTAGGTAGGTAGGTAGGTAGGTAGGTAGGTAGGTAGACAGACAGACAGACAGACAGACAGACAGACAGACAGACAGACAGATATAAAGTGTGTGAACTCTGTGACATTCCTTACAGTAACTTTGAGTAAATATAAAGATCGTCTTTTTTGGATTCTATTAATGCAATGGCCTTGATGTACAACATTATTTAGGAGACAAACCAAGAGAGTTCTGCCAAGGAAATTCACTGATGATAGTTAAATGAAAGCTCCACACATGTACCTCACAAGATATCACAATATCAGAAACATACTCACTATGTCCTCTGCAAGCAATAATAGAGAAATTCTATTCATTCAGCAAAGAGTGTGTGTGTGTGTGTATTGTGTGTGTGTGTGTGTGTGTGAGAGAGAGAGAGAGAGAGAGAGAGAGAGAGAGAGAGAGAGAGAGAGAGAGAGAGAGAGAGAGAGAGAGAGATTGGATGCTAATTACATCTGAAACCACAAACTCCTTTCAACATTTACAATTTAAACCAATTTACAAAGTATATATACATTCATCAGGTTAACAAGATACAACCTCAGCAATATTCTAATGACTGTGAAGTGAAGAGTAGATTTAATAGACTAGATTGGATAGAGTGCCTGAAGAATTTGGGACTGAGATTTTTGACCTTATTATACCCCAGAAGGGGAAAAAAGAGGTGAAAGAAGGCCAAAATGACTGCAGAGAACTTTAAAAGAGACTGGGAAACATAAAATAAAAAGAGATGGAGAAAAAAACCTGCCCAATTATAAATGTTGAATTCCAGAGAAGAGGAAGAAAAGATGAGAAATGGTATCTAAAAAAGCAATGCAAAGAAAATAAGGATAATAAGCGAGTAGGGTAGATTTATTTTTTAAAAAGAAAATATCAGAAATCAGAAATTAACTTTCTACATAAATGGCCATGATAGAATACAAAGAAAGCAAAGATCTATTGAAGAGAGAAGGACTCACTGGAGAAGGGCCTAATGCTGGGAAAGATGGAGGGCAATAGAAGAAGGGGACGACAGAGAATGAGGTGGCTGGACGGAGTCACTGAAGCAGTAGGCGTGAACTTAAATGGACTCCAGAAGATGGTAGAGGACAGGAAGGCCTGCAGGAACGTTGTCCATGAGGTCGCGATGGGTCAGACACGACTTCGCAACTAACAACAACAAACTCCAAACAAAAATAAAGTGCGTATAGTCAAGGCCATGGTTTTCCCAGTTGCAATGTATGGCTGTGAAAGTTGGACCATAAGAAAGGCTGAGCGCCAAAGAATTGAGGCTTTTGAGCTATGGTGCTGGAGAAGACTCCTGCGAGTCCCCTGGACTGCAAGGCGATCAAACCGGTCAGTCCTAGAGGAGATCAACCCTGACTGCTCTTTAGAAGGCCAGATCCTGAAGTTGAAGCTCAAGTAATTTGTCCACCTAATGAGAAGGAAGGACTCACTGGAGAAGAGCCCAATGCTGGGAAAGATGGAGGGCAATAGAAGAAGGGGACGACAGAGAATGAGGTGGCTGGATGGAGCCAATGAAGCAGTAGGCGTGAGCTTAAATGGACTCCAGAAGATGGTAGAGGACAGGAAGGCCTGGAGTAATGTTGTCCATGGTGTTGCGATGGGTCAGACACGACTTTGCAACTAACAACAACATTGAAGAGAGAAGATATAAAGAGAGAAGATGTAAAAGAAAAAAACTGATACAAATATATGGAAAACTCCCTTTTTGTAACCTTGTAATCCCTTAATTCAGGGTAGAGTCAGGGTGACTGTATGGAGCTGAGCATTTACTGGCCAGATGTCCTTACTCATGCCTACATGGAGGTCACAGCAGACATTTTTTTTCTTTGTGCCCTAGGAGAGAAACATCTGCTGCTACCTAGGATTGATCTCTCAACTTTTCAACTGAGAGGCAAGTGTCTTCACCACAAGGGCACTACACCACTATACTAATATATGGAGGAGCTGTACAAAATGATCCAAAAATGCAAATACACACACACACACACACACACACACAAACCTATGCACACACAGACACACAAACATATAAGGATTAGAGAACCCAGTGCAGAAAACGAGGCAATTACCTTGATACCTCACTTCAGTTTGATACAGAACCATTAAGGAATATTTTTTTAATAATTATTTTCTGAGCGATGTGTTACCTTAATGGCCATGGCATTTAAGCCACATTTAATTAGGTTGCTAATCAGAATACCACGAAGTACTTTGTCAAATGCTATCTCCATAGCATTCACGGATTCTGTGGTGGAAGTTTCCTAAAGAAAATGTGATAAAATATAGTCTGGCACACTTTTTTTCTTGACAGAAAGTGTCTCCTTGATCTGTGCTGGCTTCTGGTAATTACCACGTTGTTTTCATGGGGCTCAGAGATCAATTTTGTTATGATCTTTGCTGGAATCTTGCTAGGGACCGATGTTCCACTGACAACTCTGGAGTTTCCTGGAGTTTTCTTTTCCCTCTTCTTGAAAATCAGGACAATATTTTTGCGCTCTTCCAGTTATCTGGCACTTCTCTAGCATTTCTCCAAGGAATTATCTAATAATCCAGCTGGACTACCATCAAGATTCTTCTCTATCTTAAGATGCAGTTCCTTGGGCTCTGGAGATTTAAATTTATTCAAAGAAAGTAAATATTCCCTAAGCACGTTTCTGTCCATCTCAGGTTTCAGTCTTTATCTTATTCTTCACAATTTCCTGGCATTGTTGTTGCAGCACACTGAAGCAAAATAGCAATAGTGCTTAGGCTTATATACCACTTCATAGTGATTGACTTTGGAAGAATCGAAGGCTGAGTCAACCTTCAGCCAGTCAGGATTGAACTCCTGGCAGTGAGCAGAATCAGCCTGCAATACTGCATTGTAACCATTGCTCCACCACGGATGAACAGTTGTGTCTTTTCTTTGTTACCTCTGAGTGTTTGGTCCTCTCTACTGTGCAACTGGTATAATTATTATTATTTTATTTCTGTTACTCTGAGAGTACCTTAAGTCTTGTTTGTGGTTCTTAGCATCCTTCAGCAATGATAGCTTATTCTCAGATTTTGCTTCCTGATTACAGTTCTTCTGTAGATAATAGATGATAATAGTTAATAGTTAATAGATAGTAGATAGATAATCAGTACCTCTTTCAGATTTCCAGTACTGGAGTTTTCCTTTATTCATTGGAATTGTTTGCAGTCATGTTTTTAGTAGGGCTTTTTGTCTGTCTGTCTGTCTGTCTGTCTGTCTGTCTGTCTGTCTGTCTGTCTGTCTGTCTGTCTATCTATCTATCTATCTACTTACTTATTTACTTACTGACCTATCTACCTACCTACCTACTTACTTACTTTATAGTTTATTGCGATGTTTCTTAAATTGTGATTCTAGGATTACTGGGGCCCCCCCAAAACAGACTTGGTGGTCCCCAAAATCAAAATTATTTGCCAGTCTATGTTGAATATTGATTGATTGATTGATTGATTGATTGATTGATTGATTGATTGATTACAGGCCATCAAGTTATTGTTGACTCCTAGTGACCACATCTCCAGGATGATCTGTCTCTAACCTGATCTGTCAGGTCTTCTGGTGGTGCCACCATCACCACTGTAACTGAAACCATCCACTTAGTTGCTGGTTGTCCTCTTTTCTTCTATCTTTTGCTACATTAGTGACTTCTGTAGAGAGCTGTGTCTTGGCCTATGTCCAAAGTAGCATTTTTGTCTCAAGCAAAAACTCTGGATTGATCCATTCGATAATTCATTGGTTGGTTTTCTTGGCTGTCCATAGTATTCTCAGGAGTATAAAATTATATAAATGACAAATCATATAAATTCAATGAATGGATAAATAAACCTCACGGTTTCTTTTCTGCTGAACCATTATACTCAATGATAGTTTACCCAGAGTGAAGGAGCAGTGATGACATAATACCCCAAAGATACTCATTGTTCAAATTTGATAGGGCCCAGTTAAGGATCAACTATTGTCAAGCTGTCTTTCTACTCTCTCTTTGAGGTGATTTCTCTTCCAAATTCTTTGCCAGTGACAAGTTTTATGCAGAGCAGTGCATGAAAAATTGATTTTTCACTTTGTGCTTTAGCCTTTTGGTTGACCTTTACGTAGACAATAAAGTACGAATGGAGCCAGGCACTTTTGCAAGCTGATTACTGCCTCTTGCGATCAAATCTAACTCTGTTACTGTATAATTTCAATCATATATTTTGGTCGGTCTCACAATCAGCCAGATGTTTCAACTGGATTTGGCATTTTTGTCCACCTATCGATTCCTTCCCAAGGACCGGGATAGGCAGATGTTGTTTCATGGTATTAATGGTATTGTCACAGGGTGTAAGCTGTTCCAAGTAAATGAAGGAGATGACCAAGCTCGGCCCGAGGGAGGGGTCAAATGCATCATCAGTCATGAGTCCCTTCATGCCCACAGGAGATCTAAGTCCAGCCCACCTTGAATTCCATTGACTCTTATCTACCACCAATTTGCTTTGACCATTAATAATTCAGATTCTTTTTTTTAAATAAATATTTTATTAATTTTCTATTTTTACAATTAAGTACTTAATAGACAACGTGTTGCCTGGGTCCATTAATAATTCAGTGGTATATATTAACTTCTTCAATCTAGATCCTATATTACATCATCAAATGTTTCTTCTCTTCTTCTGGTAGTACCTGTTTTCCCACATTGGGCAAATACAATTCTTATTGTTATTAATAAATATACAATTGAATGTCAACATTTTTGTTACATTTGCACTTAATATCCGTATGTTCAATCAGTATCCTGTTTTCACTTTTTTAAAAATTTTAATTTCCCATCAGTGTTCAAAATGTCTCTACTGTTTATAATTTCAAAGTAAGTTATATTTGAGTACCCAAAAGCTTCCCTTACTCAAACTTCTTAGCATTTTCCTGTTTCCTTTCTCATACCAAAATCTAATATTCTAATTACAAATCTTATCTTTCTAGTTATGATAATACTTCTATTTCTAGCAATTACCTATTCTCTACCATATTCAGATTCTTTACAACATAGCTGTAACCTAGTTCAGATTCTTGTAGAGACCTTAAGCCTGCAATAAACCTGTATATTCAGTTGATGGTGATTTTGTCAATGCCGATAGAGTACAAGTAGTGCTCCAGTTGTTTTGGGATTGCATCCAAGCTGCTTATTACCATTTGTACTATTTTCCTTGCTTTTGTCACAGCTGTTTTACTCCTGTTTGCAGATCTTTGTATTTTGTGATCTTCTCCATTTTTAAACTCTTCTGTTCTGCTATTTCCAGATATTGCATTGTCCACTATTCAGACATTTTTTTGTCTTTATTGTTGACAGTTATTATTATTATTATTTATTAAATTTATATACCGCCCTATCTCTCTTGCGGGACTCAGGGCGGTAAACAGGCAATACTAAAAACCACGAATAAATAAATAGTTTCTGTTTTAAAATCGAATTGAATAATGGGCCTGTTCTAAAAACACACCCATACAAAACCCCCCACTGAAACACAATCCAAACTGCGCCAGGCCGGCCGCACGGAATAGATGGGCCTTCAGGGCTCGGTGAAAAAGGCGCAGGTCCGCAACTGTATGTAGGTCAAGGGGTAGGTCATTCCAGAGGGCAGGAGCTGCCACAGAGAAGGCTCTCCCCCTGGGGGTTGCCAGCCGGCATTGTCTGGCCGACGGCACTCTAAGAAGGCCCTCTCTGTGGGAGCGGACTGGTCGAAGGGAGGTGTTTGGTAGGAGGCAGTCTTGCAAATACCTAGGTCCATTGCCATGGAGCACTTTAAAAGTTGTTACTAACACCTTGAAGCGCACCCGGAAGGCCACCGGCAGCCAGTGCAGCTCATGCAGGAGAGGTGTTACATGGGAGCATCTAGAGGCCCCCAAAATCCCCCGCGCAGCCGCATTCTGAACTAGCTGGAGCCTCCGGGTGCACCTCAAGGGGAGCCCCATGTAGAGAGCATTGCAATAGTCCAGGCGGGAAACAACGAGGGCTTGAGTGACTGTGCGTAGGGC
>NW_015389409.1:38603-39893 GCF_001527695.2 Protobothrops mucrosquamatus
GAGGGCTTGAGTGACTGTGCGTAGGGCGTCCCGATCCAGAAAGGGGCGCAACTGGCGTATCAGGCGAGCCTGATGAAAAGCCCCCCTGGCCACGGCTGTCACAGTTGTTAAGTCTGA
The DNA here is from genome assembly GCF_001527695.2 of Protobothrops mucrosquamatus. Taxonomy (NCBI): domain Eukaryota; kingdom Metazoa; phylum Chordata; class Lepidosauria; order Squamata; family Viperidae; genus Protobothrops; species Protobothrops mucrosquamatus. The sequence goes on from NW_015389409.1 coordinate 38,721, forward strand.
GGTGTTGACATGACAGGTGCTGTTCATTTCTGCTCAATTTGTCTCTCCCACACCCTCTGTTCTCTCTGTTTCATGGAAGAAATTATTATTGTGAGCTCTGAATCAAAACGTTTATTGTTGCAACTGATTAAATCTCCCTTTTACTCATCTCTCCTCCCCTTCTATTTATGTTTTGCGTACAGATGCACACTCAAACTCTTTCTGCAATTACCTTTTCCACTTTCCCCTCATTAGCATAATTTAGATGTAAAAGCCCTTCTGATCAATTTTTGACATGTGAACTCAGTACACAGCAAAAAAAAGAGAAGGTTCTTGCTATTTAGATAAAATCCCCGTGCTCTTCAATTAAACATACTTCAACTAAGAAATTCAAATCGCTCAACTGCCCTGTTCATTTAGCCAACTATTTTCAATGTGAGTTTTGGTGGCTTGATCTCAAACATCAACATCTATAGCTCTATCTGTCATCTATTATTTATTTCTCTATTTTCTGTCAATGTCCATCTTGGAAATTGACCAGTCCAAACAGTTCTTGAGAGCTGATGCTCAGCATTTTTTCCCTGATAACTGTCAAATTCCAGCTGAGAAGCCCAACAAAGCAAAACACCAGAGGCATTGCATTCTCTAATGTTAACTTTATTAGGCATTAGCAAACCGGTACAATAAAGTTAAAGCTAGCTCTGAGAAAATGGCAGGAAGCAGTTAATTAAAAGAATGAAAATTTCCCTCTCTGACAGGTCAGGTCACATTGTCCAATATATCTTCCAGTAATTGTTTTGAGAAGAAACTTTAGTTTGGCCAAAACAACTCTTCAAGGGGTTCTCACGTTGATAAGGAGCACCCATGGACTCAAACTCTCCCCTCTTTCCCTCCCACACTGTTGGCAAGCTAGAAGCATGCAGCGGTCCTAAAGACAATTGGCTTAATAGCTTGACAATAACATTACAGAGATAGTTTTCAGTACTTTCCAAGATATTTTTTTTTCCAGCTACCCAGCCTAATCTGCATTCATGGCCTTGTTACACTTGTGCTCCCAGGTTCAGCTAATAATAATAATAATAATAATAATAATAATAATAATAATAATAATAATAATAATAATAATAATAATAATAATAATAATAATAATAATAATAATAATAATAATAATAATAATAATAATAATAATAATAA
>NW_015389409.1:42013-47013 GCF_001527695.2 Protobothrops mucrosquamatus
ATTTACTTCTCTTTAATGCTTTAAACCACATCCTTATGATGTCGTCTTGAGCAGATGGCTTGTAAAATACTTCTTTCCCATGCATATTTTATTTTCCAAACATCTGAGGAATGCCTGTCAATATTTGCTGTCTGAGCAAGATTTATTAAAGTAAGGGTATGAACTTTGGTGATAGAAATCCATTTTCTTTAATAGTCTTGGGCAATGAAACTGAATTCATTCACAATACGCAGAATTATTGTCTCTACTGCGGAAGCCTTCGGACGACAACAGATTGCAAATACAGGAGTGTTAAAAATAGTTGTTGCTTAATCTAGATAAGAGACATTGAGTGTAAGTCTGGACTGAATCAACATGTCTTCATTCTGGGCTTTTAGTTGAAATCCATGCAGAGCAACACCATGGATTGGTTCAACAGATTTATCAGTTATTGCATTTTATAATATATTTATAATATAACATATTATAGAAAATGTATTAGTCCACCCCAAGCTAGAGTTGAAAGACGATTATACTCCCTTCAAATTGGCATAACAACTGTCTCAATGTACTTACACTGAGCTTGCAAATGAACTGCAGCATACTGTATCTGCCTACCAAAATCTAGTCTTCTCATTGATCAGCTCAGGGAAGAAAAACAATACCAAAATGACAGTGTTTTACGAAAAGCATGAAACAGTACTTATCTTACGGAGCAAGCCATCCTGCAATACGGAGAAAACTGTTTGCGGAGGATGTGCACACCTCTCAGATCCAAGGAACCAAGAATGATACAGGAAGTTACTTCAGAGCAGTTTCTTTATTATTGCTTGCCTACAGACAGAAATCTTGCCAGACAAAAGCATTTATCTACATAATTAACAGAATAATGGAAGGGATCGTGGAGGTCTTCTAATTCAACCCCCTGCTCAAGCAGTGTTCTATCCCAACAAGCAGGAGACCCTATAATATTCCAGACAAGTGGCTGTCCAGTCTCTTCTTAAAAGCCTCCAGTGATGGAGCACCCACAGTTTCTGAAGGCAAGCCATTCCACTGGTTTATTGTTCTCACTGTCAGGAAAATTCTCCTTAATTTTAGGTTGCTTCTCTCTTTGATTGGTTTCCATCCATTGCCCCTTGTTTCTGCCTTCAGGAAAAAGAAGAAATCTTCAGGACAATAACTATTAGATATACCCTGTGAAGTGCTAGAATGGAGCCACCTTAGCTCTCTTCCTGCCTATCAGAGATTTCAAGCAACTGTATGTAGTCTCTTTGCTCCTGCAACTCTGGACCACATTCCACCACAACCTCAAGAGAAAGTAGAGAAGAAAGAAAGTAGATAAAGGAAGTAGAGGATCAGCCATACTGGACTTAATTCTCACTAACGGAGACAAAATGATAGAAGATGTTGAAGTTATAGGAACTTTCCGGGGGCAATATTAGAATTCAACAAAGGATGCAAAAAAAGTCAAACGAAAGCCTTGGACTTTAAGAGAGCTGATTTCAAGGAACAGAGAGAGCTTGGGAAGTGTTCCAATTATTATTTATTATTTATTTAAATTTATATACTGCCCTATCTCCCTTACGGGACTCAGGGCGGTGAACAGGTAATAATAAAAATCACAGTAAATATTACATAAAAGCCTGCTCCAAAATATAGAACCCCTAACAAAACCCAATCAAAACTACGCCAGGCCGGCCACATGGAACAGATGAGTTTTCAGGGCTCGGCGGAAGAGATGAGAATCCTAGATGAGAATCCTCAGGAGGAAAACAACCCCAAAAACCTGGCAAACTTTGAAAACTGAGATTATAAAAGCCCAGTCTAGCACAAAGTGAATACAAATATGTGGAGACAGGGCCATGGAAATATATCCTCCATTTGTGTGCCATTTGCAGATTTTTCCCAAATTGGTACAACTTGTTCAAAATCTTCTTTTAGGCAAATGTAAATATCTTTCAGAACACTTACCAGCGCGATCTTATTATTTGCAGGACATTTCAAGCATATTCTCAGCGAGTCCATCCTAGTCCATTGGAGATTAAAGTAATGTGTATTTCATAAGTGAAATAGCTGGAAGAAGGGAAATGACTTTATTGGATTTATCAGTAGACTATTTCACCCAGACAGTGCACAATACTGGCTCTGTGCTGAAAAGGATGAGATTACTGTTTAAATTAATGAACTGAAAAAAGAAAATTGAACAACTGAATATTAAATGCATTCACATGAAGTTCCTGAAGACAGGAATTGATCTGGGGATAACTAATGAGCAAATTTCTCCCAACAATTGGCAACGCAGCAATGTCACTGCGTGAACAAGGGAGCAAAAATTACACCTGAAGGAGCTTGATATCCTAGGTCTGGCAGGGAAAGTGTGATTGTTACCTCCTTCTCTTCAACCTGAATGACTTTGAGCGGGCTGACATGAAGACGTTAAGCTGAGATTCAAAAACCAAAAACAAATAAATGTATTGTCAACCATCCCACTGGTTGAGGCAGCAAAGGGGACTCCTGGGGCATCTTTTACTAGGAGAATAACTTTACTGAAAATTCCATGTAGGTACAGAAGGGGAAAAGCCAATTCTAATATTTTTGCATGCAAACAGCCTAGGAAAACTTTCCCCTTTCCCCTGGTCCTCCCATTGTCCATTGTCTAGCCAATTGGTTACACTGGGGTTGTTTTGGGAATGTTCTCTCCGATTCAGACTTTCCCAGCCGATGACACTGGGGTGTGTCTCAGGCTTCAGGTTGACACACTTGCATTCCTTTATCCTCCCCAAAACCTCCCTTGCAGTCCAACGTCTTTTCTCTTCCCTTCCATTGCTGATGTCTGGCTGTGAGCAGGGTTTGCACAGCAAGTCAACCATGACATATATGTGATTGTGCGTTGTTTTTAAAAAAGATATCTTCCTTCCTTCCTTCCTTCCTTCCTGCCTTCCTTCCTCCCTCCCTCCCTCCCTCCCTATTTACCTTTCTATCTCTCTCCTGTCCTCTCTCTCTCCTTCCTTCCCTCCCTCCCTCCCTCCCTCCCTTCCTTCCCTCCTTCCTTCCTTCCTTCCTTCCTTCCCTCTTTACTTTCCTTCCTTCCTTCCTCCCTCCCTTCCTCGCTCCCTCCCTATTTACCTTTCTTTCTCTCTCCTGTCCCCTGTCTCTCCTTCCCTCCCTCCCTCCCTCCCTCCCTTCCTTCCCTCCTTCCTTTCCTTCCTTCCTTCCTTCCTCCGTCCTTCCCTCCCTCCCTACTTACCTATCACTCTCCTGTCCTCTCTCTCTCTCCTTCCCTCCTTCCCTCCTTCCCTCCTTCCCTCCTTCCTTCCCTCCCTCCCTCCCTCCCTTCCTTCCTTCCTTCCTTCCTTCCTTCCTTCCTCTTTCTTTCCCTCCCTCTCTCCCTCCCTATTTACCTGTCTATCTCTCTCCTGTCTTCCCTCCCTCCCAGGTGACTATGGACCAAATAGTCACCTGGCTTTTTAAATCCCTTTTCCCATACCACTAGTTTATGGAGCTGCTGCAAACACAGTGTCTTCCTTTGTGCAATTAAACTAAGATCATTTCAAAAGAATCTCTCTTCCATCTGATGGAGCCACAGGTTCAGAAAGAAGCCATTCCCTTCGGTTTTATATTCCAGCTTTGATGTTTATCTCCATTAAAGGTTAATATAAAGAAGTATGATTAACATAAGGGGCAAATAAAATTTGAAAACAGGTGGAGGCACCTTAGATGTAGACATGAACTAGCACGGGGACTCTGATCTTATAAGGAAAATTGTATTGGAGTCTTTGTAGAAGACTAAACAAATCACTGAAAGATTGCACACAGAGACACAGCTGTCCTATTAAAAATTGATCCGAATAACACTGTGAAGCTGCATCTACTCTATGAAGCTATAGGCTGCCTTTTTGTTCTACAAAACCATGGTGGGCCTCTGTGGAGGGTTATTGAATTGAGACCTGTGTATTATGGATTCCCATCAACGTAGACCAAGCTGATTTTTGGCATGTTGTAAACAAATGGTGTGAGCTGAAGATGTACACAGAAACAGTTTCTTCATTTCCTCAAACCTTCAAAAAGCATTTGAATATTTGGTCTGAATATGCTTGGAAAACTTTGTACAAAAAGCAGAAAGAAAAAGAGGTTTTCATGTTAATAGGCCTTCCTTCCTTCCTCCCTTACTTTCCTTCCTTCCTCCCTCCTTCCCTCCCTCCCTCCCTTCTTTCTTTCCTTCCTTCCTTCCTTCCATCCATCCATCTTCTGGCTTTGCATAAGACATTGAACCATAAACTTAGCAAATGGTTTGGGCTTTCCACAAAAAAATGAACCAAGGTTTCTTTTAACCTATACCAGGGGTAAACAACCTTGGCTCTTTTATGACTTGTGGACTTCAACTCCCAGAATTCCTGATTCAGCATGGCTGATTCAGGAATTCTGGGTATTGAAATCCACAAGTCGTAGAAGAGCCAAGGTTGCCTACCACTGACCTATACAGTACTATTGAATAGTGTCAGTGCATCTCTTAGATCAGGGGTGTCAAACTCAATTTCATTGAGGGCCGCATCAGTATTGCGGTTGCCCTCGGGGGGCTGGGTGGATGTGGCCTACTGGGTGGGTGTGGCCTACTGGGTGGGCGTGGCCAGCTCTACATCATTCGCGTCAAGGATGCCTGTGGGGGCCTGGGCAGGAGTGGGACAGATCTGAGGGTCTCTGGCAGAAGGGGGTGGGACCAGGGCAGAGCCCATCAAGCCGGATATGTGAAGTAGGCAAGGGCCATTTGCTGGCCACTTCCAGGCGATGGTCCATTTTGTTCATTCCTCACAAAGGATGACACCTCCCCAGCATGCACCCAGAGGGTGGGGCCAATGCGGCAGGGGCTGGTTCCTCGTTGTTTCCAGACAGCCTTGTGGAGCTAAGATTGAATGCATTTCAGCATAGATGGCCACCCAAAAATTGTACATTGGCTCCTGGCCGGTCTGGGCCAGGGCCAAGGCAGAGGGGGCCGTTCCCTCACTGTTTCCAGGATGGCTTCG
>NW_015389409.1:50532-52510 GCF_001527695.2 Protobothrops mucrosquamatus
CTCAGATTCTAATGCAGTTATATGGTTATTAGAATGGTTGGGTAAGTAAATGGCAGCGAAGCTTTCTCACTATATAATTTCTGTCTCAAACTGTGGAACTATAGCAGTTATTTTTATTAGCAATAACCATTATTGGGCCTTTTAGCTTCGAGGCTTGAGATAAAGTAATGGCTTCTAATGATTCCTTAATGACAGACTTTACATCCATGTCATGGTGACATGAATAATGTTATTTATTTTTAAGAGAAAGTGATTAGCCGTTCTTTGATAAAAGGCTAAATACTCACACATTCTGGTAGAGAGAAGCTCTCTGAGGATCCAGCGCGAGCCCAAAAGCTCAGAAGACAAAACCTCTGGTCCCGGTGACCGACCCACATTGGTTCCTAAATACTCATGGAATAAAATCATACTTGGGTGGCTTTTCCAGAGGTCAGCGTTCCACAATTTTTAACAGAAATTCTGAAATTTATTTATTTGTATTTATGAAAATTTATATGGCTGTCCAACTCACTCTCAGTAACTCTGGATGACTTAGAAAGATAAATGTATATGTTTTGTGAAACAACTACACCCAGATGAACATCCAATGTGTTTGGACTTGAAGAGAAGGATCAATATTCAATATAAAACTTCAATAATTTGGAATTATACATATCCCAAATTTGAAGAGCTTTCTGTTAGGCTCTGAGAAGTAGCAGGAACTAAAGACTTGTTTGTTGATTTAGTATTTTTCTCTAGCATTGTTTTACAGGTATTAGGAAGAGGAGAGGAGAGGAGAGGAGAGGAGAGGAGAGGAGAGGAGAGGGGAGGGGAGGGGAGGGGAGGAGAGGAGAGGAGAAGGGAAGAGAGGAAAGGAAAGGGAAGGGAAGGAGAGGAGAAGGGAGGAGAGGAGAGGAGAGAGAAGAAAAAAATATGTAGAAGATAAGAAAGGCATTCATGCAAACAATATCTTCCTTGAGGTCACCTAAAACAATTGCATATATACAACACAGACATTTCCGAGATAAATACAAAATGATGAAACAAAACAAGGATATGATACCCTGGGGAAAGTGTTTTGTTGGTTATTGTAGAAATGTGTTGGGTATTTTACACTATATAAATTAACCATTGGGTGTTTTGGAGAGAAAATGCTTAGCTGAGGTTCCCTTTTCACACATTGGCCTGCGTCAAAAGCTTTCTCAAATGTGAAGGTGTAATGGAGATAACTTTGATAACATCTCTGCAATCAAAATGCAGTCACTGTGTCCATTTTGGCTCTCTCCACTCATGACTTAAAGTGTCTTCATAACATCACTTAGCCCTCATTTTGAGAAACATTATTGCCATTCTTTGGCACAATGATGGATGTCTTCTTCTAAAAAGACCTTATAAGAAGATCCTACTGAGGAAATGGTCACACAAAGATAGACACAGTCTATCAGTCTTATTTTTTTTTAAAAAAAATGATTAAGTTATACATTTACTGCATACTAATCTGATGTAAACCCTGTGAAATATAATAGAGCTTATTTCCTACTATTCTAATTATTGGGGGGGAAATCCTATTTTTTGTTTGAAACTTTATTTAAAATACAAAGCATTAAGCACAACAATCCACAATACTTTCATAATTTTGAACACATTTCCCTTCAGTTTTATATTAAACTAACCAATAAATACACCAATACATTATATACGCACCTTTGTTTAATGGACCATTTAGGGAATATCCATTAAATCTGAATGTCAAATTAAATTGAAAGGTCAATTTATATCAACGGTGTAATTGTGCAATTGATGCATATAGCATCTGTTTCATTAAAAGCTTGATTTAACAGACAAACCCTTGGTTTAGTAGACATTTGTCTGTTAAATGAGAATTTAATCCAAGAGAAAAAAGCTGTACTAAGATTCATTAATTTAAGAATTCTCTCTCTCTCTCTCTCTCTCTCTCTCTCTCTCTCTCTCTCTCTCTCTCTCTCTCTCTCTCTCTCTC
>NW_015389409.1:53359-57103 GCF_001527695.2 Protobothrops mucrosquamatus
GCATATAGCATCTGTTTCATTAAAAGCTTGATTTAACAGACAAACCCTTGGTTTAGTAGACATTTGTCTGTTAAATGAGAATTTAATCCAAGAGAAAAAAGCTGTACTAAGATTCATTAATTTAAGAATTCTCTCTCTCTCTCTCTCTCTCTCTCTCTCTCTCTCTCTCTCTCTCTCTCTCTCTCTCTCTCTCTCTCTCTCTCTCTCTCTCTCTCTCTCTCTCTCTCTCTCTCTCTCTCTCTCTCTCTCTCCATCTTTCTATCTATCTATCTATCTATCTATCTATCTATCTATCTATCTATCTATCTATCTATCTATCTATCTATCTATCTATCTATCTATCTATCATCTATCTATTATCTATAGCAGTGATGGTGAACCTTTTAGAGACCGAGTGCCCAAAAACCACCCCCGCTCCGCCTCCCACTCTGCTTGCTCCGTCCCCTGCCCCACCCACCTGCAGGGACATGCACCGCCTCCATGGCCCACAGCAGATCACCCAGGCAGCCCTGCAGCACCATGGCAGCCATGCCCTCTGCTCACACCCCGCAGCATCATCTGCATGCTATGGGGTGCGAGGGCGGAGTCATGTCCCTGCTGCCCGGCTACGTCCTTGGCTGCCCTGCTCCGTGTGGGCCCACCCGGGGGCGATTCTCCTCCAGGGAGGCTGCTGATGAGGAGAGGGCCACAGGGGGAGGTGGGGCTGGGGAGACGACACGCGTGCCCACAGAGAGGGCTCCAAGTGCCGCCTCTGGCATGCGTGCCATAGGTTTGCCATCACTGATCTATAGTATCCAGCCAGCCAACCAGCTTACGTACTTACTGATACAATGGTGGAAGGAAAGGAAGGATAAATGCATATATTCCCAAATATAATTTTATGCAAATGATTAAAGGGATCCTTAATCCATGACACCACCTATGCCCTGTTTACAACATAGTCCTTTCAATAGTTCCAAGAAGGTTCCACACCCATTTGCACTATTCATGTGAGGGCACAGATAAACCTCCAAGTAGCCTCAATGACTCTCAGAAAGAATGCAAATGACCAGATGACTGTAAGGAATATAAATCCTTCCATCCTCCACCATTCAGTCAGAAATGAAGAAGCTTCTTGGATGAGAAGTGAAACATCTTCAAGGAAAAACAAAGAAAGTCCAGCTGCCTTGAAAAAGCACCTTTGGGACAACCATGGACCTGGAAGATTGAGAATCTTCAAAGACACTAGGTCAGGGGTAGGCAACCTTGGCTCTTTTATGACTCGTGGACTTCAACTCCCAGAATTCCTGAGCCAGCATGGCTCAGCTTGGAAGCCTCTCTCTTTCCCTTCAGCACAGCTGGCTCAGGAATTCTGGGAGTTGAAGTCCACGAGTCATAAAAGAGCCAAGGTTGCCTACCCCTGCACTAGGTTCTTATAAAGTTATCTCACGAAGCCCGGTATGCTACATCACAGCCTTCTGCTCTGGACATCACATCACAGAACTCAGGAGGTTACAACGCTAAAGCTCAAGATGTTACAACACAGCCAACCACCCAGGATGTTGCAACACAAAACTCAGGATATCACTACACTAGATCTCAGGATGTAATCACACAACCCATTACCCAGGTCGTTATAACACAAAAGACTAATGGTCACACAGCCAGCACCTCAACTACTCAGGATGTTACGAAACAGCCAAACATTCCACAAACAATGGCTCCCACACAGCCAACCAATCCACCTACAGCAACTAAGCCAGCACTCCACACCCCCCCACCAGTATTTATAGAGAGACGGCAGCTCCGATCACACTTTGCTCACACAGAAGCTGAAGACTCCAGCCTGAAGCCGAAGACTCCAGCCTGAAGATGATGAGTGGGACCTCGTCGAAACATCGCCAAGATACTCTCAATCTTACATGGGAAAAGACCCGAATGTGCCAAGACCTGCATACCTGTACCCGTGAAAATCTACGAATATATATACCTTTGAATTGCATGGACATTTTTTTTTCCAGCTTTCACATGCACTCTGCATTTTTATTGTCACTGCACTGGGAACCCTCAGTGAAGCAATCTGAAAGGAAAGACATAGAAAAATAGCCAAAGATGTAGCTGTCATTCAGCTCAGCACAGTGTCAAATTGTCAAAGGACATTACTGCTTCAACCTTTCAGCTGGATTCTGTTCTTTCCATTCCTTCGGATTTGACGATCCATTTTGCAAATAATGATGAGGCGACAGCCCTCTGTCCCCTACATATATATATTGTATAGAACCTCAAGGATCTGAACAATGTTTGTAACAGTTGTCTGCCAAGAGCTTGGCTATCACTGGATAAAGTAAAACTAACGTGAAGAGGAGATGGTATCAAAGGGAGTGGGTTGACTTGCAAAAAGTGTCCAATTTAAAATCCATTAACATCGTGGACTGACTATTTTTTTTAAAAAAAAAATTGATACAGGGAATGAAATATGGAGCATAGAACAATAGACTTGGAAGGGATTTTAGAGGTCTTCTAGTCCAACCCCAGGAGGAGACCATATACCAGAGGTCACCAACCTTTTTTGGTTGGCAGATCGGAGGGAAAGGGAGAGGGAATTCTTTTAGGTGCGCGCGCATGCGCGCACACACATGGGGCTGCAAGCATGCGCATGATTACAGATCAAATCCAACAAGTTCTGGAAGGAACATCCAGAATCAGAAAAAAACAGAACAGAGACTAGCAGATCAATGTGGATTTATAATACAAAATAAAGTATTCACAGAAGCAGAATTGGAAGAACTGCAAAGGTTTACCCAGGACAAAAAAAATCAAAGCCTTGCCAGAAGTAATTCAGAGTATAGAGGCAAACCAGGGGGAGTTGGCAGTAGACAAATTCAGCAGAAAGATACAACTGTTTTCATTTGGAAACCAGGCACCTCTGCCTCAGAAAGAACAAAACCCTCTAACTAAAAAAATAAAAGAATTGAAACAAAGAATAACTGAGCATCTAGAACAGCACAAAAACATCAGAATAAGGCTGCCTGCATTGAAGCTTGTTCCAAAGAAACAGCTAGCACAAGTGTTAAAAGATGCAAATATTGCTACATCAAGTATAAGCACCAACTCACTGCAAGAAATAAACTAACCAATGTACAGCACAGCTGCAGTTGTAAATGAATACTTGGGATGCAAAATCAACAAAGAAGAAAAAAACAAACAAACAGTGCACCACAAAAATGGAAGATTAGACTGGAAAATAAGATCAGTAAGTTGAGATCACATCCAAGCAAGCTAGAGCAGATGAAAGAAAAGAAGCTGAAGAACAAGAAGACCAAAGAATACCTAATCAAGAAATACCACTTAGAAACAAGGAAGATCAAGAAAGCACTGGAAATAATAAAGCAGCAAATAAGAGCTATAGCCAAGAAGATCAGCAGATTGAAAGCTCGAAATGCAAATTATAGGCAGAACCTCCAATTTCAATCCAATCAGAATCGTTTCTACCAATCTGCCAATGGAGAAACTGCAGTGAATCAGTCAGTACCTGACAAGGAAGAAACAGTGCAGTTCTGGATGCTGATATGGGATAAACCAAAGAAATAAACAAGGATGCACTTGGTTAAAAGAGGTGCCTGCAAATAAAAAAGAAGTTGACATGAAAGAACTAGTAATAACAGCAGAAATGTTAGAGAAAAGAGCAAGGAAGATCAAGAATTGGTCAGCACCAGGTGAAGATGAACTGCGTGGTTTTGGGTTGAAACATCTAATTGTTCTATA
>NW_015389409.1:57766-73110 GCF_001527695.2 Protobothrops mucrosquamatus
TGGAAGTTTTTAAGAAGAGACTGGACAGCCATTTGTCTGAAATGGTATAGGGTTTCCTGCCTGAGCAGGGGGTTGGACTAGATGACCTTCAAGGTCCCTTCCAACTTTACTATTATTATTATTATTATTATTATTATTATTATTATTATTATTATTATTATTATTATTATTATTATTATTATTATTATTATTATTATTAAATACTTTGGCCACCTAATGAGAAGGAAGGACTCCCTGGAGAAGAGCCTAATGCTGGGAAAGATGGAGGGCAAGAGAAGAAGGGGACGACAGAGAATGAGGTGGCTGGATGGAGTCACTGAAGCAGGAGGCATGATCTTAAAGGGACTCCAGAAGATGGTAGAGGACAGGAAGGCCTGGAGGAACGTTGTCCATGGGGTCACGATGGGTCGGACACGACTTCGCAACTAACAACAACAACAACAATATGGTAGCTGATGTAGTCTAATTGCATTTAGTTTAAACAGCCCAACCAAATAATCACTAAGACTACCCCCACCCACACAGATAGGCAAGAAACCAGAATATAAACTGACAGCAAACAGCACTCCTTAGAGCACTGATGATGTTACCTAGTTGGGTAATGAAACATCTGCCAAAAAAAAGCAAGGCCAGAGAGCCCCAAGGACCCCTCATTTCAATCCTGAGCTGCAAATATTTTCCTTCATTTCTTCCTTCTCTCCCTCCTTTTTAAACAGTAAAATTGACCCAATAGGCTTCCAATAGTCTTAATGTACCTATTTTGACTAAAATTCGACCAAACACCCCATTAATCAGAGAGCCATAAATTCTACCTGGGCCCAGCCAGGTGCTCCTATCTTACTGCCAGTGGCCAAAGTGTGTGTTGGTAAAACAAATATGGAGAAGGAGGTGGAACTTGTCTTTGAAAGGAAACCTACTGCATCTTACATTTAGGCAGGAAAAACTAAAGGCACAAATACAGATTGGGCAAGACCTGGCTTTGAAACAGTAATTGTGAAAGGGACCTTGGAGTCCTAGTGGTGTCCTAGCTCAGGATCCAAAAGAATCTTGACAGACTTGAACAAGGGGCCCTTTCCAAAAAAATGAAATGTAATGTGGAGAAAAGCAAGGTTTTACACTTGGGCTGGAAACACCAATGGTACAAATTCAGATTGAGACCTGGCTCAAAAACAGTAACTGTGAGAGGGACCTTGGAGTCCTAGTGGACGATTACTTGACTATGAGCCAGCAGTGTGCAGCAGCAGCCAAAAAAAGCTGATACAATCCTGGGTTGTATAAACAGAGATATAGAATCAAGATCACACAAAGTATTATTACCACTTTATAAAAAACTAGTAAGACCACACCTGGAATACTGCAGCCAATTTTGGTCACCATATCACAAAAAAGATGTTGAGAGTTTGGAAAAAATTCAGAGAAGAGCAACTAAGATGATCAAAGGCCTGGAGACTAAAACATACAAATAACAGCTATGGGACTTGGGTTTGGCTAGTCTAAAGAAAACAAGAAATAGGGGAGATATGATAGCAATAATCCTGTATTTGAGGGGCTGCCACAAGGCAGAGGGGGCCAGGTTGTTCACCAGAGCATCAGAGGGAAGGACGAGAAACAATGGTTGGAAACTGGTCATGGAGAGAAGCAGGGCTTTTTTTCTCATGTCTGAGATGGTATAAATTCCTCTGCTTAAGCAAAAGGCTGGACTAGAAGACCTCCAAGGTCCCTTCCAGCTCTATTCTATTCTATTCTATTCTATTTGTGCAACCCAGTTCAAATTTCTCCATGACGTCCTGAAGCAAAGACCCCTGTTGTGACACTCGTGCTGACAGCTGATGGATTCAGAAGTGTCAGACTTGTGACTCCAAACACAGCTGCACCAACAGCTTCTGCCAGCAAAAGGCTGAGCAATCTGCTCTGAACACTTTTGTCTTTGCCAAGTTTACGTGTTCCTCCTGCGCAATCAACAAACCTGGTTGGGGCTTGTTTTCAACAGGTCCTCCGAAACCAAATGAGCCATTCCTGAAAAGCATTGTCACCTGAGGGTCTCTGGCTGTCGTTTTCTGCATTGTCAAACCTCAGCATGGGGTTCCCTTCCTTTCCAGCTGAAAGGGGGTTTAGAAAAGTGGGTCAGCTAACTGGCTTATACTCCTTAAAGATCCTTAAAGGATCTCCATTTTCCTGCTGTGAAATGGGTATATTTTCTTGTATTGTCCCAATTAGATGCTCCCCTTGTCTCCTTCATTTCTTCCTCTGTCACAATATTTCCTAGGCCAGTGATGGCGAACCTTTTAGAGACCAAGTGCCCAAACTGCAACCCAAAACCCACTTATGCATCATTGGGTGTTGGGTGGGTGTGGCCCATTGGGTGGGTGTGGTCCATTGGCTGGGCGTGGCTGCAGTGGTAACGGCAGACTGGGTGGGACTAAAAAGTTCAATCAATTCCAACTTTGCAAGATCTTTTTTTTCCCCACGAGAAGTTGAAATTGACTGATTGATTGAACCTTTTTTTTTTTTGCACATGGCAGTGGAGGCCTAAAGCGAAAAGGTTTTATAAAACCCAGTTGAAGGCCTAGGACTGGGGCGAGGGCACGCATGCCCACAGAGAGGGCTCTGAGTGCCGCCTCTAGCACCCGTGCCATAGGTTCGCCACCACTGTCCTAGGCGTTTATTTAAGAAAAAATAGCCAACCTAAGTAGCTCTGAGGTAATGAACGGAATCAATCTGTGAAAATAACACCAGAAGAGTTAGCTGTGCAGGTGATTATGATGATTGGAAAAGACTGCCCTAATTAACCAAAACCACACTCTGCAACAGTCAATGTAGGAAGCAGAAGAGCAGTGGATATTAGCACAGCAGCATTGGATGGGATTGTGTGTGCATGTGTGTCGAAACAGGCAGGATGATAGTCATGATAAGAAGGACTAGGATTAATATGACTGCAGTGTTCCAATATTTGAAAGCCTGTCATAGAGAAGAGAAGGTCAACTTGTTCTCCAAAGCGCCTGAAGGTAGGACAAGAAACAATGGATGGAGACTAATCAAGGAGAGAATTAACCTAGAACCAAGGAGAAATTTCCTGACAGACAGAACAATTAATCAGCGGAACAACTTGCCTCCAGAAGTTGTGGGTGTTCCATCGCTGGAGGTTTTTAAGAACAGATTGGATGGTTATTTGTCAGAAATGGTAAATGGCTTGAGCAGGGGGATGAACTAGAAGTTCTCCAAGGTTCCTTCTACTCTGTTATTGTGTTATTCTGTTATGTTGGTGAGTCTGAACTATTCACTTGTTTGCTATAATCACACATGCACAAAGTGGGAAGGCATTGATCACACTGCCAGAACTGTCATCTTACCTTTTTTATTACCATAGTGCAGGGTTAGGCAACCTTGGCTCTTTTATGACTTGTGGACTTCAACTCCCAGAATTCCTTAGTGAGCATAGCTAACTCAGGAACTCCGGGAGTTGAAGTCCACGAGTCATAAAAGAGCCGAGGTTGCCTACCCCTGCGTAGTAGATGGATGGTGCTTATTGTTAAATAAATTGATACAGGAAGTCCTCAACTTACTACCATAAATTTAGTGACTATTCAAAGTTACAATGGCCCTGAAAAAAATGACTTCTGGTCAGTTTTTATACTTATGACTTGCAGCATCCCCACAGTTACGTGATCAAACTGGGTGTTTAGCAACAGACATATACAGAAATTTGGGGCTCAATTTTAGTCATAAGTCAAGGACTCCCTGTATATTCCTACTTGCTTTCCAAAATGGGATGGTCTCCTATGGTTTGTTTCATGAATACTGAGGACACAGTTTTCTGGACCTTCAAATTCTGTGATACCACCAAGTTGGGGCCAAGACCGAAGTCTGCCTGATAACAAGGAAGCATCTTTTAAATTGTTGAGTTAATAATGACTTAATATTTATGAGGAGTATTCTCATTAACTGGTCTATAAAATTATTTGGAGTTGGACTCTGCCTGGGTAGGACTAGTTGAGATACCTGAGGCAGGTTTTGTGGAGTTACCTGGAGTGAGCTTGATTCTGTAATGTCCAAGGAAGTGGATAGAGTTTCCCATTCTGTTAGTATAGTCATCTGTCTGCTGCATCCAGGTCCTTCCTGGATGGTTAAACCAACACAAGATCTGATTGGTGTGTTGGTCCATGTGGTGGTATTAACCTATTTGCATGAGAAGGTGGTACTCTTGAGCTTGAAGGAGGCTGTAGTGTGTCCATTCCTGAAGAGGTGATCACTGGACTCAACAGTCCTGGAAAACAACTGTCCAGTCTCCAATCTCCCCTTTTTAGGAAAGTAGCATAGACCATGGTTGGGCTTCATTTCCAAAAAGTCTTGGAGGAAGTGGATTACTTAGACCCATTTCAATTAGTTTTAGGCCATCAGTGCTATGATCTATAACAGGGGTGTCAAACTCAATTTCATTGAGGGCCGCATCAGCATTGTGATTACTCTCAGGGGGCCGGGTGGGTGCGGCCTACTGGGTGGGCATGGCCAGCTCTACATCGTTCGCGTCAAGGGTGCCTGTGGGGGCCTGGGCAGGAGTGGGACAGATATGAGGGTCTCTGGCAGAAGGGGGTGGGACCGGAGCAAGCGACAAGGCATGGTCCATTTCTTCATTCCTCACAAAGGGTGACACCTCCCCAGCATGCACCCAGGGGGCAGGGCCGACGTGGCAGGAGCTGGTTCCTCGCTGTTTCCAGATGGCCTTGTGGAGCTAAGACTGAATGTGTTGTAGCATAGATGGCCACCACAAAATTGTACATTGGCTCCCCAGCCAGCCTGGGCCAGGGTCAAGGCAGCAGGGGGCATTCCCTCACTGTTTCCAGAATGGCTTCGCGGGCCACATCCGGCCCCCGGGCCTTGTGTTTGACATGTCTGATCTATAATCATGGTGCAAAGATCAGTAACTATGGTTCTCCTTAGTCTAAATTTTAAGAGCTTTATTGTACTCCTCACCTATCTGAGGAAGAGCTTTTTCAGCTGCTACTCACATTGCTAATAGTCTATGTTCAACTCACAGGAGAGTCCTTACTTAAGCCAGATATAACATTTTGTCCTCTTTGTGATTGCCACCACTCCCTAATAGGGAAGTTGAATCAATTGCACATGTACTTTTACACTGTCACATTTATGTTACCTGACAGGAGGATTTAATAACAACTTTAATAATCAATAGTTACAAAAGTTCAGAGGAAGAAATTCTTTTCCCCCCCTCCTAGCTGACAGCTTGACTGTGATTTCTAAGATGCTTGCAAAATTCTGAAAAACAGTTTGAAGACCCCTGCTCTATAGTGTCCAGTCAACAGATACTGTACTAAGGTGGCCTCTTCTCCTTTTTCCGCTGATCACTCTCAGCACGAGTGACTTTTCAAGTGAGTTTCGCTCGCATGACGTAGCCAAACTATGATAGCCTTTGTTTGGCGATCTTGGCTTCAAGTTATGTCTTTGTTGAGGTTCCGTTTGGACTTCTTTGTTTGCTATTTTTGCAGTCTATGAGATGTGTAGTAGTCATCTCCAGCCCCAGAGTTCAAAGATATCCACCCTTCTCCTATCTGCCTTCTTCAGAGTCCAAGTCTTGTCACAACCTTAGAAATAAATCTGGGTTCCAAAAATTTCATCACTAATTTTGTCTGGTTTTTCTATTCTATTCTATACTATAGTATTGTTGCTGTTAGTTGCAAAGTCATGTACGACTCATCGTGAGCCCATGGACAACGTTCCTCCAGGTCTTCCTGTCCTCTACCGTCTTCTGGAGTCCATTTAAGCTCATGCCTACTGCTTAAGTGACTCCATCCAGCCACCTCATTCTCTGTTGTCCCTTTCTTCTCTTGCCCTCAATCTTTCCCAGCATTAGGCCCTTCTCCAGTGAGTCCTTCCTTCTTATAAGGTGGCCAAAGTACTTGAGTTTCAACTTCAGGATCTGGCCTTCTAAAGAGCAGTCAGGGTTGATCTCTTCTAGGACTGACCGGTTTGATCGCCTTGCAGTCCAGGGGACTTGCAGGAGTCTTCTCCAGCACTATAGTTCAAAGGCCTCAATTCTTTGTCACTCAGCCTTTCTTATGGTCCAGCTTTCACAGCCATATACTATAGTATAGTATTATAATACTGTACTATACTGTACTGTACTGTACTGTACTGTACTGTACTATACTATACTATACTATACTATACTATACTATACTATACTATACTATACTATACTATACTATACTATACTATACTATACTATACTATACTATACTATTTCAGTACTATAATATGCATTTGGATTTTGAATCAAAGATGTTCTTGGAATTACTATTACTATGGTTGATTCTGCAGTCAGACAGTTGTTGAGATTATTTTCTCACCTATCGAGTCCTTTCCAAGGATTTGGAATAGGCAGATGTTGTCCAATGGTATTAAAGGTATCATTACAGGATGTAAGCCATTTTGAGTAAAACTGCTATTATTATGGTTCATTATACCATCAACCAGATGTTTAAATTGTATTTGGCATTTTTACCCACCTATTGAGTCCTTCCCAAGGATCTGAGATAGGCAGATGTTGTTTGATGGTGTTAAAGGTATTGTTGCAGAATTGAAGCTATTATGGTTGGTTGCAAAGTCAGCCAGACGTTTGGACTGGAACTGGCATTTTTACCCACCTATTGAGTCCTTCCCAAGGATCTGAGATAGGCAGATGTTGTTGTTTAATAATATTAAAAGTATTGTTCATACCATTATTTTTTATTATGGTTTGTCATACAGCCAGCTATTTTGACTGGATATGGCATTTTTATCTACCTATGGAGGCCTTCCCACAGATTATTATAATTATTATTATTCCTATCGCTATTACTTAAGATAGAAATGCTTTAAATAAATTAACTCTAGACAAATAACAGAATCTGGGTCCATGTCTTCAGTATCACCCGCATATAAGCAAAGGAATGCTTGCCCTTGCTTGCTTAATTAATGTCATTTTAAATGAAGCTGACAGTGAGAACTCCAGGGAAATCTTCCCTACTGAACAAGCTTGCAGTGCACAGTTATTGTTTAAGGGAGCAGAAGAAGAATTTAGTCTAATACTACCAGAGGAATGAACTATTCACACCATAAAGCACCAGTGAGCATATTTAACCGATATATTCACACCAACGATCTCGGTTCTCTTCCCCTCCCTGCCTCTTTCTCCAAATCAATGGGAGAGAAAGAACATTGCTGATACATCAGTCTGTGGGAATGCATAGTGTCCAGGAACTGAATCACCTTAAGTTAAAAGCATCCCATTTTGAGTTCAAAACAATTGTCTCCGGTGGAACACATTTGAGGTGGTTTGTGTGAGACCTTCTAAGAGGGAGCCTCAAACTTGAAAGAGAGCTTGGTTTTGAATTTATAAAACTGCTTTCAGCTCCAGATGCATCCAAAGTATCTCAAACAGCCCATTGTCAATCATATCATCACTTAATGAGCCACAATCCTCACTTAATGGCAATCCCTGGGGAGTGCTGGATTGGAAAGCAATGCAATCCAGTGACATCATGTTTTATGACCGTATCAATTTGGGATGGGAATTCTAGTTCCAGTTGAGATCATAAAATGAGGACTACCTGTAGAAGGAAGCCTGCCCATCCTTTTTTGGATCCAGATGTTAAAGTTTCCATTCCTCTAACTAGTACAGGGGTAAGCAACCTTGGCTCTTTTATGACTCGTGGACTTCAACTCCCAGAATTCCTGAGCTGGCTGGCCAAGGTTGCCTACCCCTGAACTAGTGCCTGGCAGCTAGTTGAAAAGGATGTTGATAAGTGAAGAAGAGTATGTGTGTATATTTGTGTTGAAAAAAACAAATATAATTTGTAAACAGTAAGGTTTTGATGTTCCTTTAAATTTACTAGGTCTCCATATATTCCAAACAATCTGATGTGCCACAGTGTTTGGTTGAACACAAATAATTAGGGACACACCCAAAGTGATTTGTGAGTCCCTGATTATTTTCTGGTTGTTGACCAGGGCTATATGACTGTCTGCTCCAGGCACACCTATCTGAAAATCCCAGGTAGAAAGCAAGGAGTGGTTACAAGATCCAAGGGCTTCAACAGGCTGTATATAACCGTAAGCCAAACCTGGAAGCTGTATGACAAGGATGTCAAACTGCCCGCCCATGGGCCATTTGCATCACCCCAGCTCCAGCAATGCAAAAACAGTCATGATACCTTGCAACACGTGACATGACGTGGTGAGTTTGACATCTGTGCTGTAGGAGAAGTGGCAGAACCTAGGAGCAGAGTCAAAAGAGGGACCAGTCTAGAATCTCTACATAGTCACAAGTGAATTAAGTTCACCCTTCCTTGAATTCTGTGGATGTTTGTATAACTCCAAGCAATCAATTTAATTGAACCATCATGTATGGACCTGGTCTTTTACACCGAACAGGAGCACATATAACAGAACATTGGTGATTTAGATCCATGGAAATTAACATTTTAGGAACAGATGTTCATCTTTTCGTCCCTTTTGACAGATTTCTCTGTTTCCAAATGTCTTATTATTTACAGTTCTATCTATGTAGGAACTACATTTTTTATCTGCCCCACAGCTTATGCAGGGTGTAAACATCTGTTAAACATATGCAATAGAAAACCAATGTACAGCAGTTAAAATGGCCACAATACAGAAGATACAAATAGCCAAAGTGAAGTCACTATCAACAATAAATATTGCCAAATAAAATTGCAATAAAAGCAGCTGCAAAACAGTGTTTAATAACTGCAAGTGATTTCCTGGAGTGCCTGGAAAATTAACAACAAGCTTTACTTGGTACCAAGACACGTTTCTGGAGAAGATCTCTCTCTTGTCCTCTATATTAGGTCTTTATAAGTATGTCAAATTGTATCAATAATTCTGTAAGGTTTGTATATCTGTTTGTATATCCACAACTGGGCATCTGTTCTGTCCCAGCCTACATGAGTCCTTGTTATGCTCACAAGGAGAAACCCCTCTTCCAAGAAACAGGCAAAAACCAACCCCATTTATTCTCACAGACCTGAGTCAATGTCCAAGGCAAACAAACACAGTCCACAGAAACTCGATCCTCAACATGAATGGTTGCCTTTGGCAACCAGCACCTACTACACCTTCCCCTTTTATAATTCAGCCAAGGCGTGGCTTCCTAATGCCTTCTCCTTTGCCTTTGGAGCCACCCCATTGCATTCCTCTGTCCTACTCGCTTCTCCTGTCTGTGCACTTGTGCATTCAGGATTTGTCCCAGCTGTTCCTCATCGCTGTCCAACTCAGGCTCCCAGCACAGCTGTGTCTCAGCCTGAGCGCGAGTAGAGGGGCCAGGCTCCATAAGTCTTGGAGCTCCTCAGATTCTTCCTCTGATTTTAATGTCACTCCAGGCCCCTCCTCCTCATCTGAGTCCTCAGATTCAGCTGCCAGATCCACTGGCTGGTGAGGAATCACAACAGTGATAAAGTCTAGAATTGATAAAGATTTATTAAAAGGAAGGCAAACAGCAGATACTAAGTAAGAGCAAGGTAGCTCACATGGTTGGGAAGCTCAATTGGAGGTTAGCAAGCCCACTTTAGAGACCTGAGTATTAATATGGGGTGGGAATGAGCTCCCGTTCTTTGCTCCAGCTCCTGTCAGGGATATGAAAGGAGTCCACAACTGGGCATCCTTCAGGCAACAGTCAATTCACCAGCTAATTCTTTCAACTCATTGCTTGCAATGTGACTGTGATGTGAGTCTAGAACTGGAACCCCCTTCAGCCAACATTGCAGAGGAGAAAGAGAAGTGCCTTCTCCAACAAATAGCACTTGGCCAAAGTGGTTCAAGACCACCTGAACTGCTTTGATAAGGTGAATTAGTTGGACTTTTTACTTCAAAGAAGCAAATAATCTCACTTTCATGCCTTCAACTGCATTGTCAAAGTGAATTTATGTCACTTCTCACAGACCTAGTATATGTGAGGGCCAGGAAAATTTTCACGGGGGACAAACATACTTCAAATCTCACAGACCTTTGCTCTTGGTCAGGTATATTACAAAGAAAAGGGCAGAAAAGCTATGAATTTTAAAAACCATTGGAGGTGAATATTTTATTATACCTCAGTGTCATTTTTACCGGCGTTGCTGTGAATATATTATTGTTGTCTCAAAATAGCAGATACCATCAACCAGTATTTACCTGGCCTTATCGAGTGGATTTTTATATTCTAAATTTCATGTGTCTTCTTGCTTGCTCCATTTTTATAATGTGTATTTGATTTGCCTAATGAAGTGTTCTGGAGAATGTGAAAGCTTAAACATACTGTTCTGTTAACGTGATTGGCACTAATTAAAGATATTGCTCAGCTCTTCTGTTACTTCTCCATAGAGCTGTACCTTCATAATTGCTGCTAATGTGCCCTGGAATATTTTTTATTCAGCCATCCAGGGTAAAAGTTATTTCAAGAAAAAGATGGCTTTTTCACCTTTTTGTAAGGGAAGGCTTGTTTCCAGGTATACATGCAGGTAGTCCTCGACTTACAACAGTTCATTTAATGACCGTTCAAAGCTACAATGGCACTGAAAAAAGTGACAGTTTTTCACACTTAAAACCATTGCAGTATCCCCTTGGTCACATGATCAAAATTCAGACGCTTGGCAACTGACTCATAGTTATGATGGTTGCAGTGTCCCTGGGTCCTGTAATCACCTTTTATGACCTGACAAGCAAAGTCAACAGGAAAAACCAGATTCATTTAGCAATCCTGTTACTAACTTACCAACTGCAGTTATTCACTTAACAACTGTGGCAAGAAACATTGCCACAGTAAAATTCACTTCACAAATGTTTTGCTTAGTAACATAATGTCAAGGATGAAACTTTGGCAGCTACGTGCATCTGCGTTTCAATTAAGGGGGGAAGGTGTTACTTTAACATAGATTAGATTGGAGAAACGAAACTTCTACAATTCAGCTGAAGACCGTGAAAACCTGAAGTTCTTTCAAGGACACCAGAACAGGTGTTGATTTGAAGCAGACGGTTCCCATAACAAAGTGAACTTGTTTATATGGATTACATAAGACGTTGGAGGTTTGGCTGGGAAAATGATTGTTTAAGTCTATGAATTGGTGTTGGAACCTCAGAGTTAGTTTTGCTTCGAAATTACCATGCAGTATATACAATAAACAGCAAGATTTTCGGAGATGGAATGAACCTGGAGTTTTATTTGGATTCTCGAGCTGGATATTGACACATACATTTTGGGCTCAATTGTAGGTCCTACTTTGAGGAGTATCTGTATAATATTTCATTGACCCAGCTTGTACAAGAATCAACCTTACTTGTTGATTCAAGAGCTAACAAGTTGTGTCACTGCTCTGTGCTGATCGTGGCTGATTCTAAAAGTTAATTAGGTTCGGATTTGCTTAATATTCGGATGGGAAATCATCAAAGATTCCAGGGCAGTTCACAAAGTCAAAAGCCAGAGGAGATCATTCTTTTTTATAGACAAATAAAACTTTTTTTTTTGAAGACAATTTTTGTAGCTCAGAGTTTAAACATTTGGTTGTTGATGCTCTCTGTCTTTGGTTGTTGTTTCTTTTTTTTTTACAGATATTTTATTACTAAACTAGGTAACTTCATCCATTCAAATGAGAAAGTCGGGTTTGCATATCCTACTCCCTTACTAACACTGATAACAATAACAATAACAATAACAATAACAATAACAATAACAATAACAATAACAATAATAATAATAATAATAATAATAATAATAATAATAATAATAATAATAATAATAATAAAGTTGGAAGGGACCTTGGAGGTCATCTAGTCCAATCCCCTGCTCAGGCAGGAAACCCTATACCATTTCAGACAAATGGCTGTCCAGTCTCTTCTTAAAAACTTCCAGTGTTGGCGCATTCACCGCTTCTGGAGGCAGGTTGTTCCACTGGTTAATTGTTCTAACTGTCAGAAAATTTCTCCTTAGTTCTAGGTTGCTTCTCTCCTTGGTTAGTTTCCATCCGTTGCTTCTTGTCCTGCCTTCAGGCGCTTTGGAGAATAGCTTGACTCCCTCTTCTTTGTGGCAGCCCCTGAGATACTGGAAGACTGCTATCATGTCCCCCCTCGCCCTTCTCTTCGTTAAACTAGACATACCCAATTCCAGCAACCGTTCCTTATATGTTTTAGCCTCCAGTCCCCTAATCATCTTTGTTGCTCTTCTCTGTACTCTCTCTGGAGGCTTAACATCTTTTTTACATTGTGGTGACCAAAACTGGATGCAGTATTCCAAGTGTGGCCTTACCAAGGCATTGTAAAGTGGTATTAATACTTCATGTGATCTTGATTCTATTTCTCTGTTAATGCAGCCTAGCACTGTTGTTGGCTTTTTTGGCAGCTGCAGCACACTACTGGCTCATATTTAGGTGATTGTCCACTAGGACTCCGAGGTCCCTCTCATAGTTACTACTATTGAGGAGTAGTAGTAATAGTACTATAGTTACGTAGCTTGCTAATGAAATGTCTGCAAGAAAACAAACTCAAAATCATCAAGGAATCCACATAATAGGCCTAAAGGTCTGTTTAAGCTAGGGATAAAGCTCGCAGCTCTCTGCATTTAAGTAGTCAAAGCCAAAAAAAAAAAGATATTCTTACTTGTTTGTTCCCTAAATTTAATATATTTACAACACTTCATATCTACTACAAATACCAACAATGTGTTTTATGTGGGGGCAGAGAAAATCAACATATTTAAATCGAAAGCCTCATGGCCAGTTCTGTGATGGAAGAAAAAGGGAATGTAATTATGAATATCATTATAGCTGCATGTAAGCACATGCAGAATTTCAAAGAGTTCATTTTTTAATGATTTGACCTAAGTAAAACAAAAACAAAAAAATGTACACAGTGGGGGGGAAAAGGGTTGTATTGGGATGGGCGGGTAGGATGCAGAGATGAGAAATGAATTAATTGCATGAGCAATCATGAATTAATTCCCTTAATTCAAATAAAAGCAGAGGAACGGAAAAGACGCCTGGAGTAAAATCTAGGATAGTCAATATAACATAGAAGCATAGATCAAGAAGCAATAATGCAATGGATATTGACCATTAACACCGTCAGTTCGATCAGTGGATTGACCTTTGAACTAGATGGGAAGAAAAGTGGCCACTCAGGATGATTGTCCATGTGAGGCTCAAGAAGGAAGGAAGATTTGCATTTAGTTATACATGAGTTCCTCTGAGAGTTTAAGAAGCCTTGCATTAGCTAACACGTGTGAGCTGCAAAAAAGTAACTCTAGTGGTTGCCCAGATTTTTTTCAGCCCAGATATGATATTTATTTATTTATAAACAGTACTGGCCGTCCATCTTACCATAGGGTAACTCTGAGCAGCTTGCAATTACATCTTAGTGAAAACAAAAATGTTAAAATCAAATCTTAAAACCAAAGATTCTTGGGGAGGGTGGGGGCAGAGTGGGGGGGAGGTAGGATCTATCATTACTGTTCTGTCCCAGCCTACGTGAGTCCTTGTTAAGCTCACAAGGAGAAACCCCTCTTCCAACAAACAGGCTGGAACCGCAGGAAAAAAACAATCCCCTTTTATTATTCACAGACCTGAGTCAATGTCCAAGGTAAACAAACACAGTCCACAGAAACTCGATCCTCAATACAAATGCTTGCCTTCAGCAACCAGCACCTCCCACACCTTCCCTTTTATTATGCAGCCAAGGCATGGCTTCCGAATGCTTTCTCCTTTGCCTTTGGAGCCGCCCTACTGCATTCCTCTGTCCTACTCGCTTCTCTTTCCTGCACTTTCGTGCATCCTGGATTTGTCCCAGCTGTGATTCATCACTGTCCAACTCAGGCTCCCAGCACAGCTGTGTCTCAGCCTGAGCGCGAGTAGAGGGGCCGGGCTCCTTGTCCAACTGTAAGTCTTGGAGCTCCTCTGAGCCTTTCTCTGACTCTAATGTCACTACAGTCCTCTCCTTCTCCTCTGATTCCTCAGACTCAGCTGCCGAGTCCACTGGCTGGTGAGGAATCACAACAATTACTCAATCAACCACCTCCATTGTGCTGACCTCGTACTGGGACCCCAAGACAACTGGCAGAGCCAGGTCTTTTGGCTCTGATGAAAGGATAGGAAGATTGGGGCTAACCTCATATTGGGGGGGGGGCAAGTTGTTTCAAAGGGCAGGAGCAACAGCAGAGAAGGCCCTCCTCCTGGACCCCATCAGCCAGAAGTCCTAAACTAACTGTCAGGTCCACCATGCAGGTGTCCTGCCCTTCCATTGGAGTGAGGGGGAGAAAAGTGTCTGGCATTCCTTCATGCTTTCACTTTTGCTGTAATTGCTTGGGAATTAAGGAGGGAGACTGTCTTCGGAGAAGAAACAGATTCCTTCCCAGCCAGTTCCAGCCTGGTTCCAAAGCTATGGTGCCCTGAGAGTGACCTGTTATCTACCCAGCACCTCAGTGTTCTCATAACATCTCTACAGCATCATATTAGCTGCTGGTGGACTGGCCAGGGGGATTGGGTTTGGGGGAAAAACGAAAGAACTGCTTTGCGTTTTTTTCAGATTCCACCTGACTTTTCTGCTTCCATTATCTCTCAGTAAAAGTTCTTTTGATTAACCATAATGGAGTCAAGAGTTTTGCTTTCCTGAGAGAGCAGCTGGGGCAGGTCCTTACACTAACAGGAAGATCACTGTAGGAGATGACCAGGCTGAGAGCAAAGGAGGGGTTAAACATGTCATCAGTCCCAAATCCATTTGCACCCACAAGAGATCTAAGTCCAGCCCACTTGAATTCCATTGACTCTTATTCACTACCAATCAGCTTTGACCATTAGTAGTCCAGATTCTTGTAGAGAACATTAGCATACAATATATCTGTATTCATTTGAACTACCAAGACTCCTGATTTCCTGTGCTTGACAATCACAAGTCTATTATGTTATGTTATGTTATGTTATGTTATGTTATGTTATGTTATGTTATGTTATGTTATGTTATGTTATGTTATGTTATGTTATGTTATGTTATGTTATGTTATGTTATGTTATGTTATGTTATGTTATGTTATGTTATGTTTGTTATGTTATGTTTATTATATTAATTATATTATATTATATTATATTATATTATATTAATTATATTATATTATTATATTATATTATATTATATTATATTATATTATATTATATTATATTATATTATATTATATTATATTATATTATATTATATTATATTATATTATATTATATTATATTATATTATATTATATTATATTATATTATATTATATTATATTATATTATATTATATTATATTATATTATATTATATTATTATATTATATTAT
>NW_015389409.1:73221-78756 GCF_001527695.2 Protobothrops mucrosquamatus
ATTATATTATATTATATTATATTATATTATATTATATTATATTATATTATATTATATTATATTATATTATATTATATTATATTATATTATATTATATTATATTATATTATATTATATTATATTATATTATATTATATTATATTATATTATATTATATTATATTATATTATTATATTATATTATATTATATTATATTATTATATTATTATTATTATATTTTTTTCACTGAAGCCATTTGGTGAGGAAGGTGGAGAGTGACTGTCCCAAAGTATCAAACCAGTTGAAAATTCCCAAACTTCAAATATAAGAATAATGCTTCTTTGTAAATTACCACTCATGCTTGATCTAAAGCAGGGTGTCCAACTTTGGCAACTTGAAGACTTTTGGACTTCATCTCCCAGATTTCCCCAAAAGGTCATGCTGGTTGGGGAATTCTGGGAGTTAAAGTTCAGAAGTTATCAAGTCCACAAGTCTTCCAAGTTGCCAACTTGGACACCTGTGATCCAAAGAGAAGAAAACAACTTTGCAATAGCTCTCCTTCAAGATCAAACATCTGCAGTTACAATTTGATCAGGTGAGCAAATGGTCTCTGTTGGGATTGACATGTTATTAGCAAAGATCCAGGCCAAGCTAACAATTTGGGCTCCTACAAAGCACTGTTAAGGATTTCCAGAATAACTGATACTAATTCAGAAAGTCTATGGGAGTTCCAGAGATGAAACAAGCTCTGTGGATGAGCAGAAACATCACCTAGTTTGTTAAATTTGGCTTCTTGGAATTCCATGCTCGTAGGATGAAACAACAAGAACATCTGTGTGGGAAAACATTTGCTTTATTGCAATTTATTCTAAAGCACTTTTGATTCATTTTATTAAAAGCAGCAGGGGGAAATTGGAAAGAGATGTGAAAGAGGGAGTGGGTGGGCAAGGGAGAGAGAAGCAGAAAGCAATAATATAATCAACATACTTCAATACAAAGACAAATGATCTCATTGGAAAACTGCATGGGCTGATCGTACCTGCCGAGCTTAATTTCCAAATTTTCTGCTTCCATTAGGGACCAAGATATTTCTTTTCCTATTTGCTCAATACATCTCATTGCCCTCTTCAGTTAGAAGTAGACAGGATAAAAAAAAAGATGATTAGATACAAAGAATTACTAGATAACTAAGGAAACCTCAAATCAAGAGAAGAATTAGAAGAACAGGGAATAATTATAGATTGGTGGCCATACTTACAGATCCAATCTAAACATAGTAAGGATATGGAAGAGTACGGAATAAACCAGACCCCACAGCAATTGGATAAAATTTTAACAGGTAAGGAAGGGACATTTCTAACAAAAACTTATAAATATTTATTAGAGGTAGATTTGGAGGAAGAAATAGTGAAAGGGCCAATGATAGCATGGGCACGAAATGTGGGCCGAAATATAAAACTGGAAGAATGGGAAAGATTATGGAACAGAAATTGTAAACTGACATTGTCAACTGCATGTAGGGAAAATCAATATAAAATGTTCTATAGATGGCATTTAACACCGGCGAGATTGGCTAAAATGTACAAAAATATGAATCCGGAATGCTGGAAATGTAAAAATAAGGAGGGAACATTCTATCACATGTGGTGGCTGTGCCCTAAAGCAAAGATCTATTGGGAACGGATAAGGAACTGGATACAAGAGATAACAAAGGTGCAAATTGAACTCAAACCTGAACTATTTCTTTTGGGTATAATAAATTTAAAGACGGAAAAACAACTCCAATACATCATTGTACATATATTAACAGCAGCCCGCATAGTATATGCCCACTGTTGGAAAGGTGAAAACATACCTACAAATGATATGATTATATATAAAATACTAGAATGCGCGGAAATGAACAAACTTATGCTAGAACTAAAAGACAAGGAGGCAACAGAATTCTACGAGATATGGAACAAATGTTATGATTGGCTAGAACAGAGAAACAAAAAGATATGATTACTAATGTAAATAATTGTAAATAATATATATGAGATGTATAACACAGTTCTGTTATTAAGGAAAAAATGTATTTTTATTTTTATTTTTGTTGTATAGTGAAAAAGAAATAAATAAAATAATAAAAAAGAAGTAGACAGGAACTTCTACAACAGTGGTTCTCAACCTTTTTAATGCCACGACCCCCAACCGGTCGTAAGTCTAGGACTAAACCGGTCGTAAGTCGAGGACTAAACCGGTCGTAAGTCGAGGACTAAACCGGTCGTAAGTCGAGGACTTTCCCTGCCCGGGAGCGCTGCACATGCGTGGTTCCGCCCCCTGCGCCGGCCGAGGCGTAGCTGGCAAGCGGCAGAGACGGAGCAGGCCGACCACCAGCTGGCCCAGCCCAAGGGAGGTAAGGCACCTACCAGAAAAGGGGGAAAAAATGGACCAAAAAAATGGCGGACAGCCTTGCTTGGCGACCCCCGTGAAATGGTCGATCGACCCCAAATGGGGTCCCGACCCACAGGTTGAGAACTGCTGTTCTACAAGATCGTCAATCTCCTGGGATTTCTGTTGAGGACAGTCCAGCTCTTCCCTTTCTACTCAATACTTTAGCCATTATCAGCAGAAGGTAAGAAGGATGGAGGAAGAACCATATCACGGTGAATGAACTGATCCACAATAATTGTGTACTTCCATGAAATACATTTAAGCTCACAATCTCATCCATGACCTTGTTATTGGGGGTGATGTCTCAAGCAATTGGTTACTCCTATATGAGGTGTCCTTGGTGCTCTTTAAGCTTGATTGTTTTCTTGCAGATGTTTCATTAGCCAACTAAGTAACACAGGGGTGTCAAACTGCCGGCCCATGGGCCGGACGTGTCACGTGGAAGCTGCGCCCACCCCATTGCCGGCAATGGCAAAACTGGCCCGATACATTGTGCAACATCACGTGATGTCGCGAATTTGACATGCCTGAGGTAACATTATCAGTGAACTGCAAGAAAACAACCAAGTCCAGAGAGCACCAAGGACTCATCATTTTAACTCTGAGCTACAAATTGTCTCCCAAACATTTAGCTTGAAGACTGACCCATCTCATTTTGCTGTCTGAATGACATGAAACCCGCTCCATTCCATGAGCATTTGATTAATGGCCAAAATCTTTCCTTAATAGGAATTTTGTGGGGTATATCTCTGCTCCTAAAGATAGCACAGCTGGTTACATGGACCATACCTCTCACCAGAAAACATTTATCTGCCATCCACCAAAATCTGTTGCTCAAGGCAGCTCTCTCCCATTGTCTAATGTTAGAAATAGTACTGTCTGGTATTTGTACATGGACATCTGATATAGCTGGTGTGGTTATAGTCATCACATTATAAAAAAGATGTTGAGACTTTGGGAAAAAAAAGTGCAGAGAAGAGCAACTAAGGTGATTAAGGGCCTGGAGATTAAAACATAAGAAGAACGGTTGCAGGAATTGGATATGGCTAGTCTAGAGAAAAGAAAGACTAGGGGTGACAGGAAAGCAGTGTTCCAATAATTGAGGGGCTGCCACAAAGAAGATGGGTACAACCTATTTTCCAAAGCACCAGAAGGCAAGAAAAGAAACAATGGATAGAAACTAATCAAGGAGAGAAGCCACCAGGGATTAAGCAGAGATTTCTTAACAGTGAGAACAATCAATCAGTGGAACAACTTGCCGTCGGACGTTGTGGGTGCTCCATCACTGGAGGCTTTTAAAAAGAGACTGGACAGCCACTTGTCTGAAATGGAATAAGGTCTCCTGCTTGAGGTTGGACTAGAAGACCTCCAAGGTCCCTTCCAACTCTATTGTTCTGTATTCTGTGTACATAGCTAAAACATGTCTCAGATATTTGCAGATGATCCCTGTAAGCATATCACAACCGTCTAAAATATAGGAAACCTCGCAGTACGTTTCAGTGGGTTTCCGCAAAAGGAGCCAGTCAATCCAGGTTTAGCATGGCTTCCTGCAAACCATGGTAAGTCGTCACATGGTGCTATCAGCTGCACAGCGAAGCACCGTGCAAGCAAAGCACGGGACTTGATTGGTTGCAGGCCTCTGTCGCCCCCCCCCCCCCGCAACCTCTTCTTTAACTGGATCGAATGAAATAGGCCAAGTCTGTAACACAACCTGTCTTTTTAGCAGTAGCTAATTCTGCCTATAAATTTACTTACACATTCAGGTTACATGGCAGGTCACAGCTACATATCGATTTTGCTCCACTAAAATAGATGGTTTTTGTTTAACGCTGGGGAAAAGGGGGAAAAAAAGGGGGGGGGAAACCGTGCACCATTTCCCTGACACCCAACCACTTCTTTAATAGTCTTGGAATAATCTATATTTCATTAAAATGATGACTTACTGCACCCCGAGTATTCCCCTGTCTTTTTAACTATTGATTTAAAGCAGTTTAACACTTGTACAGCATATAATAAATTGGCTTAGACTGGCAGGCCTTTGTGATGAAACCATTCCTTGGCTTATAAATGGGCATACTGGCAGGTATTACTCAAGGTTGCTTTCAAGAGAAAAGAAAGAGAGAGGGGGGGCAATCTGGCTGATTTTCTCAAATGCAAGGTGCACGAAACCTTTAGGTAAGGAATTGGAGAGCAATGCATATTCAAAGTTTGATTTATGGAAGGACTGAGCCTTGCACAAAAATCCGATTGTAAGCCCCTCTACCTCTGAAACCATTGAGTGAACTCATCCATCATGAGGATTTATTTTAAAATGGAGGAGGGTGTAATGATGCTGAGAAGTCAAGTGTTTGCGAACCGCTCACATTAACAGGGCAGCTGTTAAGAACATTGTAAGAACCAATTATTCAATCTTGGCTAAGCGTTTTACCCTTTTAATAATAATAAAAGAAAAAAACACCAGTGACTACTTGTATTCAAATTATGCCCTGGCACTTCAGCAAAAACCAGCTGACGCAGATATGGTAGGATGGATCTTAAAGAATAAATGAGAAAAAATTAAATAAGTGGAAATTCAGGGCTGATCTGGTTTGGGAAAGTAGACGACTCATCAGGACACAATCTCTGCCCTTTGTTCAGCTTATCACATATGATTGCCTCTTCCCTGGAATCTAGAGTTGGACAATTGGCGCAACGTTAGCGTGCAGCATTGCTTGCTAACTCTGCTCACTGCCAGGAGTTCAATCCTGACCGGCTCAAGGATGACTCAGCCTTCCATCTTTCCACGATCAGTAAAATGAGGACCCAGATTGTTGGGGGGCAAAATGCTGACTCTGTAAACCACTTAGGGAGTGCTCTAAAAGCACTAAGGAGCGGTATAAAAGTCTAATGCTGCCGTTCAAGAATTCTGCTGACATTTAAGGAATAATAATAATAATAATAATAATAATAATAATAATAATAATAATAATAATAATAATAATAATAATAATAATAATAATAATAATATGCATACAAAGTCAAAATTGAGAAGACAGCAACAGACAGTAAGTGCCGCCTATGCAAAGAAGCTGAAGAAACAGTGGACCACCTGGTAAGCTGCAAGAAGATTGCACAGACTGA
>NW_015389410.1:0-2675 GCF_001527695.2 Protobothrops mucrosquamatus
CAGGGTCTAACACTAACTGAAATTATGACAGTGTAGATAAAAGTAATAAAGATAAATGTTACCTAAACTAAGATTGTTCATCACTCTCATATTACTGACTGCATGTTACTGTATAAGTAACAGAAATCCTAAGAATTGATCTGGAAAATGAGTTGATGAAATGGTAAAAATCTGATGGAAAATAAAAATGAAAATAGGTATGATCTTAACATGTTCATTTTGTGACTTAACCACACTAGCACTATTATTTGAATTACTTATTTTGGTTATATAGAAAATTCAGTGGGTGTTTGATATAATAGCATGCTGGTTGAATAATAGATAGGAGCTTGCTGTTATGAAAAATCAAAATGTAATTCTAATCAATTAAACAAAAATAAAATGCATTTATAAAATGGTTGTTTTGTTGATGCAAGAAAGCTTTCATTAGTAAGTAGCTTTGATTGATATTTGTTTTTGAGGAAATATAAAATAAATTACAAAGCAGTGTAATGGATCGGTCCTCTCCATTTTCTTTTCATTGGGTTAAAATCCTAACTCAAAGATTCCTTCCCAATTTCTCTTACTTTTATATTTCTACTAACATGCATGCATTTTTGTACATATGTGCACATAATTTCATTGATGTAATAGTAAAAATAGAACACATTCAAGGAAACACAAAATTTTAAAATGTAATAAATTAAAAAAATAAATAAATCTGCATTCACCCCATAGGCATTTTGCTGACTCTATAAAATGTCACATAATTACAAGTTGAAATGAAATGGTATGACAGTACTGATAGTTCACATACATATGATTTAGCAAGTAGAGTAATTAAATGGTTTTGTGGGGACTGTAGGAATATGTTTGTGCAGACTGTCACAATCTGCTGCTTTCTGAATATCTTGAAGTTCCTAGCCATTGTGGCCATTGACTGGGACTTAAGGAATGGTGGCCTTCAAATGCGTGAAAAGTGCTAGTTAGGAAGGCTGCATGAGAATTTGGAAGGATATGGCTTCCCTGTTACTATCTCTTAGCTTTGGATTTTCCAGGTGACCCATTTAAAACATTCTGAACTAATAAATAATAAATGACCATACAAATGTAAAGTCACATTTCAGAAAGATCCAGGATGATGGGCAAGTAGTAGATGACTTATAATTATTAGATGCAATGCAGTTTATTGTTAGAATAGGCATTTATTATTTTGGTTTCAGTTCACTTTTGACAGTTGATTGAATACCAAGTTTCTTTTTTTTTATATGTACTGTAGTCAGCTTGGTTCTTACAAATATGTTGTTAAGTTCTGGGCATTACATTCACCCAAATATGTTGTTAAGTTCTGGGCATTACATTCACCCAAATATGTTGTTAAGTTCTGGGCATTACATTTGTAGAATTACAGGTAAACTGGGATAGATGCAAATATGTTGTTAAGTTCTGGGCATTACATTTGTAGAATTACAGGTAAACTGGGATAGATGCAAAGAAAAGCAGAGGGAATGAACAGTGGAATCAGAATGAAACTCTAGAGCAAGAAGTTGGTGTTAGAGAAAAAAAAAAATACTTGTGGGTATATATATTCTTCGCTGCCTTAAGGGATACCACATTGAACAAAGTAAGGATCTGTTCTTTTTCATCCCAAAGCTCAGGATACAAAATAAAGATTTTAATTTACATAAAGGCACAGATTGACTAAACAATAAATAAAATGTTACTGTTTGATCATAAAACCAGTTTCCGTGTGAAATGTGCTATACTTCATTCACTCTGTTCAACAAGAGCCGTATCCTAGAGGTTGGAGCATTCACAGCTTCTGGAGGCATTAATTTGGGTCCTTGCACTGAGCAGATGGCTTCCCTCACTTTAGGGCATGGACTGACATTCAGGATTAATATAATAAAGAGCAGGAATATCTAGGTAGCTGCTCCCTAAACTCCCTTTGTCTTTTTCATCTGGGAGAGGCAAATTGACCTTTCTGATGTCTTTAAAAACAACAACTTAGCCTTTTTCCATAGAAATCCAGTTACAGTTTCAGGATATCCTTTCTGTGCAGATTAGCTGTGAACATTCTCAGTGAATTTCCACTTTGGCTGGTGTTTAAAAATGTTCAATTAATATTCTGTAGATGCTTCTGTCAGTGAGAACATCCCCGGGCTTTCTGAACTAAAGTATATTCACATTATCTCGTTTTTAAATTTCAAAATATAATAACATATGTTCTCTAGTAAAAAAAGAAAAGGCTTCAGTATAAGTATACAGAAAACGCTTCAACAACTTGATTGTCCCACCTTCCCGCTCAAAACAAATAAATCCTTGGTGTAGCTTATAAGGCTGGGGGAGAGAAATCCAGTCATGTAGTTTATTCCTAGAGATGGTAGCTTACTTATATATTATTTATTCTATTGTTTACATGATTGACAAAGCATAAAGTGTATTACATTTTATGTATGTCTCTTTCAGTGTCTTATTAGAGTTTCTGAAAAAAGTTCTCAGTCTGGAGGAAAGCAAGGATTTGAATGGTAGTGTGTTAAATAGCCATCAAGCTTCAAACTTTACCTCACAACTCTTCACACAATTTCAGATATTCACTGTGTATTTCCTGGTGGTTAATGAAAATATCACAGAATATGCACTCTAAAAATAGATAAATCCCTCTCCCTCCAAGAAGTGGAACTCATATAAACCCC
>NW_015389410.1:3804-7372 GCF_001527695.2 Protobothrops mucrosquamatus
CCACTTAAGAACTGTAGCAAGAGGAGACAGGCATTAATTATTGCTATGAGGAGTAGAATGGTACAATTCTAAAAGAAACAAAACAGATGTGTGCCTAGAAAACCAATTTTTGTCTAGCTTACCACTTGGCATCTGTAGGTCAGATGGTGAAAGCTATAGAACAGCCTCAATTCAAGGGACTGCTTCAGCAAAAAAAAAACAACCCACAAAAATGTCATTGAATGATGGTGGTTACTACACTTGCCACCCTCCTCTCAATGGGATTTAGTTGTGAGCATTGGCTTTAGGTTGGACTTCACTCTGGGGAACATTAAAACTTCTCAACTGCAAGAAACCAAAGATTGCATACATAATACTTGGATTCTGTCCTTTCATCTTTACTACTACTTCAAAGCTTCCTGGGATACTGGAAGGTTTATTTTAGCATTTTCATTTAGATTGAAGATTTGAGCTTTTGCCGGCTAACCAAGCTACAAACTCCTTTTTGAGTAAATCTTTCCCAAAACCCAGCTCAGTTTTTTCCCCTGTTATCTCCTGTGCCTCAAATTGTAAACTGCAATTTCTTGGTTTCTGTGATGCCATAGTTTTCAAATAAGAATATGAGCATTATTGTTTATTTTTAGCTCAAGTAATAGTTTGGGCTTGAAAGTGTTTAGCCAGAAAGACTTGTGAAAATCATATTAAAGGCTGTTTCATCTGCTTTACAGAGCCATATATAAGATAGATGAAATAACTTTTATTGTCACTTTTTTCTGTGAACACACTGGCACACATTAAAAAATGAAAAATTTATATCCCTAATAAATTAAAACTAAACATGAAAGTAGAATGCATGGACTTGTACCATAGGGTGGAATTTTATGTATGTATTAAACAGGCAAAATTCACCCTTTTCTACTCAAAATTACTTGATTTCTGACTGCTTAAAAGAAGATGTTTATAGTACAGGACACAAGATCAGTGAAAATAGCTCATTCAATATTCCATTTCCTACCCATTCTCATTTCCTCTCTGATAGTAAATGAATAAAGTAATTTGCCAGTCCGTCAGTCATATAATATTCTTTGATAAAATTCTGGTGAATTCACACATTGCAGTAAGTCATTTTCTAAGAATCAAGATACATGTATCATGTATGTGGCTTACTTGACAATCCAGGACTGATAAACTCATGACTTAGCTAGTAACTAGGCATAACACAATTTCTCTGTGCTGCCTCTGTGTTCAGTACTTCTGAACTCCTGCATGAATAACTCTGCCAGTACTAGCATCAATAAATATTTAAATTAATCCCCTTAGAGTAACTTTGGAATTTCCTTTAGCATTTTCGTAGTTTGAATTCTATCTGTCATATTCTGTAATGGAAAGAATGCTATAAACGATTAAAATAAATCATATCCTTTTACTAATGCAGGGTGGTGCTCAGTAGCTTGACATTTGGCATTTTTGTCTGTCATCCCTTTGCTAGTCCTCCTCCCCTAGTCATCACATCACTGATATAAATTAGCCATTATCCTGATGAAATGCCCTGCAGCCAGGTTTTGGCTAGCCCAGGGGTAGGCAACCTTGGCTCATTTATGACTCGTGGACTTCAACTCCCAGAATAACTGAGCCAGCATGGCTGGCTGAGGAATTCTGGGAGTTGAAGTCCACGAGTCATAAAAGCGCCAAGGTTGCCTACCCCTGGGCTAGGCCTTTGGATATTATATATTACAGGGATATCAAAGATAAAATGTATGAGCGGGAATATGTTCCTTGGTTACATGTGACATTACAATCCAATGTAATATCATATAATATGATTGCAGCATGTATATTCAACTATTTGAAAGCTTAAGGTAACTTTCCCCCTCCTCACTTTTATTCCCCCGGTAACAACTCTGTGATTCAATTGCACTGAAAGAGAGTGACTGGTCCAAAATCATCCTCTGAAATTCATGGAGCAGTAGGGACTTGAATATTATCCTTATACCAACCCCTGTGCCTGATTAAATCAGCCACCTAAGCAGAAATATCTGCTTTGAATTCAGATGGACACCAAATAAATGGGGTCTTAGTTAAAAGACTATTGAGCTAGGAATAGGATGACAGCCCATGGGACATTAGGTTTATATCGGCCTAAAATTTAGCTACATATTAAGTTGCTAAATGTAGCTACATGGTAAGATTCCTGAAAGCAGAACTCTTTCACCATGACTCACTTATTCAATTGTCTTCTCCCACACTGGTTAATCATAGAGGCAGCCTAGATGGTTAATAATGGCAGAAATTTTAATTTGCAATCAGAATCTATAATACTTTATCAAAATTTAATTGCAGTTTTAAATTGGATCAATATTGTTCTTTTCAAAAGTTGCAAGAGTGGTTTGTTCCTTTTTGGACCTTGGGAGACAGAGAAAGTAATGTAAACAATCTTTGTTTCAACTTACCTGATGTTATTCTTACCCACTCCTACATTTTCTTTTAATGTTGCATTATTTTCTTTGTTATATTGGATGGCATACTGTCAGCCCCACTAAATGGACCAGACCAGGAAATCAACTCCACAGGAAATCTGAAACTGAGATTTTAGTAAATGTATATAATGTATTATATATATAAAATAATGGAGTCAGTGCTGTATCTCTTCCCTGTTCTTATATTCCAGTGAAACAGAACATCTACCTGAACTGCTTCCAGATCTTTTGTCTTTTTTTTCTGGACTTAAAACATATTTCAATGAACCTCTTTGCCTAGATAACATTCCTACATATAGGTAGTCTTAGACCCATAACCATTTTTAAGAGATCGTTTCAAATTACAAAGGCACTGAAAAAAGTGACTTATGACTGTTTTTCATGACTGTTGCAGCATCTCCATGGTCACAGTGATCAAAATTCGAATGCTTGGTGTAACTAGCATGTGTTTATGATGGTTGGCAGTGTCTTGGGGTCATGTGATCACCTGTTGCTACCTTTTGACAAGCAAAATCAATGGGGAAGGCAGATTCATTTAACAACCGTGTTATTAACAACTGCAGTGATTCACTTACGTAACAACTTTGGCAAGAAAGGTTGTAAAATGGGGCAAAACTCATTTAACAATTGTTTAACAAATTTTGGGCTCAATTGTGGTCATAGATTGAGGACTACCTGTAATTTCAGGGTACCTTCCTTCCTTTCTACAAATAGTTTTCAAGGTTAAATTGTTGCCTAGAAGTACCGTTGATAACAGCAAGTAAGCTAATGGATAATTGAAATTCTCTTTATTTCAGCAGGATTTAGTTATATGAACTTAATTTGAAGTCTACTCATATTAATGAAATACAATGAAGACTATACAATTTTGTGTTCAGTCAAATATAATGTGACATGTCATATAATGTGACATGTCACCTCCCGCCTGGACTACTGTAATGCCCTCTATATGGGGCTCCCTTTGAGGAGCACCCGGAGGCTTCAACTGGTCCAGAATGCGGCCGCGCGGGCGGTGTTGGGAGGGACTCGTCACTCCCATGTAACGCCGCTGTTGCGCGAGCTGCACTGGTTGCCAGTGGCCTTCCGGGTGCGCTTTAAGGTGTTAGTTACCA